>NW_027331951.1:919535-1051156 GCF_048418815.1 Hemitrygon akajei | reverse complement strand
CTGGACACACTGGACAGGTAGTGGTCCTGTCTTTTAATTTAATAGCTAAATCCCTGATCTCACTTTGCAAAACCACCTTCCCATCCATACAAATTTCATTTGTACCTATCTGCTGCTCACTCACCCACTTAAGAAACATAGAAAAAGAATGGTGTGCTGAGAAAAGAGGAAGGAAGGGGCGGAGAGTGGGGCCACAGAAAGGGTGTTCAGAATGCAGCCGTTGGAGCAGAACGTGAGAGTTACCTTTTCTTGCTCCCTGTCTCTAATTAGAGTCAGCTTAAACTCCGAAATCCACTGACCCATGACTAAGAGTCAGAGGCGGAGCGAGAATCCCATCACACACTCCTGGAAACATACACTGAGTAACTCTTCCTCCGCAATGATCCAGCACGCACTACCGGGGTCAGAATCGGAGGTGAACAATCCCTTGCACACTGCTCCCTTTATGCACGCCCGGGGTCAGACACAGAAAGAAACCCCTTCCGCACATTCCCAAAATACAGTCCCGGAATCAGACAGACAGAGACTCACTCTGCACCGACCCATCACACTCCTGGAGTCAGACATGTGAACAACTCCCCGCACCATCGTAGCACATTCTACTGGAGTCAGAAAATGTGCGCAGCTCCCTCTCTCCCCGGTCTCCCCACTCACCAAAACCGAGCACTTCGGCGTTCCAGCAGACTCGAACTGTGTGTGTCTCTCGGAGATGCTGTGAGTGTCTGTGTGACCGGATGGCGTGCTGCCAGAAGAGGAAGGAAGGGGAGGAGAGAGGAGGCCAGTGAAAGGGTGGTGGGGCTGCAGCTACTGATGGTGGAACCGCGTGACGGTCTGTGCTTGTAGAGCTGTGGAGAGGCTCAGAAACTGGTGACAGATATCCGGTGGGAGGGGGGAGGGAGTTGCAGCACCAGACGCCTTCTCTCACTCATAGTCACCACAATTGCCTGTGATCACAGAGAAGGGAGGGGGTCGACGGAGATTGTGAGGGTTTTAGAGGATAGAGCGTGTCACGGAGAGCGGGTGAGCCACAGGGAAGGTAGAGGATGAGTGACACGGCGAAGTGAGGGAGTGGTTCACGGTGACGCGGGGAGCTTGCAAGGGAGGGAGGTGTGACGGAGAAGGGAAGTGGTGTAGGAGAGGGGCTGTTTGTGGAGATTCCCCAGATCCTTTGATCTTTTCCCACCCGATGAGTTCAAACAGCACACTGCGTTTTTCTACAGAGCAGAGAACGTCAGTAACAGAACAGAACAGACCCTTCGGCCCAAAAGTTTGTGATATACCAAATGAACCAAATCCGTGCTGCAGACACCATGTCAGTCTCCCTCCATTCCATGCACACCAACGAGCCTGTTAAACAGCCTTAAACGCCTCTGTGGATCTCCCGCCACCACCAGCGCTGGCAGCACGTTCCAATCACTCACCAAACCCTTTGACAACAGAAACGTACCAAACACATCTCCCTTCAACTTACCCCCCCCCCTCACCCTAAAACTGGCCCTCCGGTATGAGACATTCCCACCCTGAGGGTAAAAATACCCGCTGTCTGGTCAGTCTGCGTCTCTCGTAATGACGTAAACAGCTGTCAGGTGTACCCTCAGACTCCCCCTCTCCGGAGAAAAGAAACGAAATTTTCCGACCTCTGCTTTTAGATTTTGCTCTCTATTCCTGGAGGAGTCCCAGGGAACCCTCCTCTATATCCGCTCCAAAGATCCCCACACTCATCCTGTAACGGGGCGACCCGACATGAATGAGTGAACTCGGAAACGTCATATACAGTCCCAGTTCCTATCTACTTTGTCCGTCGGTTCCTCGGCAGCCCGATCCTGTTCACTGAAGTCGCGCTCTATTTCAGTTCTTCCCACTATTCACGGTTCGGTCCCTTCCCTTCTACACTGAGGTTAAACAATGCTTGGACTCCAACTTACCAAGTACAACTTTGCCAGAAAACAACCCGGCCGAATGCGCACTTGCCAGATCATTCCTGGCTCCAATAAAATTGGCCTTTATCCAATTTAGAATCTATAACAGAGGTTAGGCCTATCCTTTTCCATAATCACCTTGTATCTAATGTTATTTTAATCACTAACTGAAGATTGGTCCTCTGTTGAAACTTTTGTCTCCTGCCTTGTCCCATTCTGTACGAGAAGATCATGAACTGCACCCTCTCGTTAGAACTTTATACGTTCTGTTTAAATAAACTTTCTTTCAAACATTAGTCAAACTGTCCCACTGGTCTTTCCCTGTATGGGACTCATAGTCAATACCAAGAAAGTTAAAATCACCCATGATCACAACCTTAAGATTCTTGTAAAAGTCTGAGATCTCTCTGCAGATTTGTTCCTCTGAATCCCCAGGACTGTTAGGTGGTCGATAATGTGTCCAATGAACGAGTTCTTACCTCATTCCTCAGATCCACCCGTGAAGCCTCACCTGGACGAGTTCTCCAGTCTCACCTGACTGAGCATCGCCGTGATAGTTTCCTTGTCCAGTAAAGCTCTCCGTCGCCCTTCAATTATTCCTGCATTAGTACGACTAAAACAAGCGACACCCGGGAATAGTGAGCGAACGGTCCTGCCCGCCCTACAACCAACTCTCACGCCTGGCTGAAATGTCATGCTTCCAGGCGTTGGCCCCTGCCCTGAGCTGATCAACCTTCTGTACAATACTTCCTGTATTGAAACGGACGCTGCTCAGACATGAGTCCCAGCAGACTCAACATTCTGCCTCCCAACTTTGTCTGAGATCTGTTCCAACAACCACTCCACTATCTGTTCAGGCATGCTTGTTTTCATCCCCCTGCAACTCTCGTTTAAGCCCGCACACTCCCCCTTTCTAAAGGCAAAACTTCCCGCTGGGATGCTAATTCCATTCAAATTCAGGTGTAAACCGAGAGTTGCTCATGGAGAGGAAATGAAGGAGCTGAACATCGTGAGGGCGGTGTGGCGCGGTCTCCAGGCAGGAGTGTGTGGTGCCCCCTAGTGTTCGCTCAGCAGAAAACAAAATCTGTTCTGGCCAATTGTAGGTTTCCGGCCAGGCTCGGCCGGCTACGTTAGACTGGAGGAAGACAGTCACCCCACCCCTCCCAACCCACGCCCAAACGATGAAGTCTCGTTTGTGTGAATACTGAGTGATGTTTTCCCCTTGTGGAACTCAGTAACACGAAAGAGCAGACGGTACACCATATGCGATTAAAGAAATGTGCTTCATGATTCTCAGCAAAGAGAAAAAGGGCAAATTTCAGTGAAAGTTTATTGTGCAAGTTGGGGTTCTCCGTCCTTGAATTCCACATCGATTTCCACCGATCGTCGTCAACTCTCGGACCCGCACTCCAAGTTCACTCGGTCCTGCGGGATCTCAGCTCACTCCTCTTGTGTCCTCGCTCTCAGTATCTCGCCCAAAAGGCAGCTAAGTTTCTCATTGGATGGGGCACATTGCAGATTCCCTGTTATTTGCTGGTAATAACAAGAGACAGTGCTTCAACAGAGAAATCAGTACATTATCAGTGAAACCTCTCACACCGTTACATATCTGTGTGTGTGTGTGTGTGTGTGCGTGTGTGTGTGTGTGTGTGTGTGTGTGTGTGTGTGTGTGTGTGTGTGTGTGTGTGTATAAACATATTATGTGAATGTTTCTACTGATGTTCTACAATGCTTGCTTCCTTGATATCTTATGCAAATCGTGTGTGCTTTGTGCCGTATGTGACACTTGGTAATATCTTTTTCAGCTTGGTCCTGGCTACATGCATGAGTATTCATCTATGATTGAATTACAATTAAGCTTGACTTGAATTGAATTGAAATGAAATGAAACCGTTTCGTCTGTAAAGGTGGGAACTTCCTTGGAAGAGATCCCCATGATCCACACATAGTAAAGCTCCATCCACACCGTCATATCACACATTCCCTGGGTCAGAAAAGTACTGAGTCTCCCTCCACATTGTTCCATCACTCACCCCAGAGTCAGGCACAGAGTGAACCTTCCTTTGGTTCATCCCATCACACACTCTCGGTGTCAGGCAAGCACTGATGCTCTCGCGAACCATCCCATAACACAGTCCTGAAGTTAGACACTTTCTTCGGACCATCACGTCACACACACCTGGGTTCAGACACAAACTGAAGTTCCCTCCCTCTGATCCCTTCACACACTCCCAGGTTCAGACACAAAGTGAATCTCCATCCACACCGTTCAATCACACACTCCCGGGGTCAGACACAGAGTGAATCTCCCTGCACACCGTCCCAACACACACTCCCGGAGTCAGACACAGAGTGAAGTTCCCTTCACACCGTCCCATCACACACTCCCGGGGTCAGGCACAGAGTAAATCTTCCTCCGGATCGTTCCAGCACACTTTCGTAGGGCCAGATACAGTCTCAGCACACAGTCCTGAAGTTAGACACTTTCTTCGGACCATCCCCTCACACACACCCGGGTTCAGACACAAACTGAAGCTCCCCCCCCCCCTGATACCTTCACACACTCCCAGGTTCAGACACAAACAAGCTCCCTCCCCCTGATACCTTCACACACACCGAGGTTCAGAAGCTCCTTCTCTCTCACCAATCCCCAGCACTTCGCCATTCTAGCAGTCCTGAATTGTGTGTCGGTCTCGCAGATCGTGCGTGTGTTTGCGTCCAGATGGTGTCCAGGGAAGAAAAGGGAAGTGGCGGAGAAGGAAAGTCAGGACGTGGCGTTGAGAAGTCAGTCAATGGAAGGAAGTGCTGTCGACCCACACGACCGGCCTGTACACACAGTATAGTGAAAGCTCAGAACAGAGTAATCGACATCCGGTGGAGGGGGGCGGGGTGTTGTTACACCAGGTGTCGCCTCACCCCCTTCCTCCCCAGAATTCAATGTGACAGAGAAAGGGAGGGATATAGAGGAGGGAGAGTGTTGATGGAACCATGGATGGCTGTAGGGAATGGAGCGGGTCAGGGAGACGGAGACAGGAGTTGTGAAAGGAGGAGATAACTTAAACGACGAGGGGTGTAGGGGACGGAGCGCTGATGTAGACGCGTTGTGTAGAAGAGGAAGCTGGTGTTTGAAAGGAGGTGTAGGGTGTAGGGCTGTCGTGTCTGACGGTGACGAGGTTGGTCGGCGACGAAGGAGGATTGACGAGAATGACAACGAAGGGTGTTGTAGGGGAGGAAGGGGCTGATGGAGACAGGGATGGGTACAGTGACTGCTGGTGGTGACAGAGACGGGCGGTGTGTAGAAGAGCGAGGGGTTCGTGCAGCCGACCAAGGGTGAGGTGAAGGGATAGATTGACTAGACCGGGTAGTGGTGCAGAAGAGGGAGGGAATCACGGAGAGGGAGCGGATTTTAGTGGAGGGATGGGCTGACGTAAAACAGTTTGTGTGTAAGGGAGGGACTACATGACGGAGACTTGCAGAGGTGCAGGTGAGTAAGTACACGAGTTGGGAAGTCAAGTTGCAGTTTAACAAGACATTGGAGACGGGCATATTGTTCGGCTCTGCTCGCCCCCTTCTCTTCCGTGACCTCTGTCTCGACGGCTGATGTAAGAATCATCCTTCAGGTGGGTGAACCTTCGCCAGGTATCGGGGTCCGAATGTGTACCTGGTCGGGCACTGAAGACCTTTGCCACCAACAGGCTGGATTGCTCAAGGACTCGGTGGTGAGGAAGGCAAATACAAGGTTAGCATTCATTTCCCGGGCAAGGATTTAATTTTAAGGCTCCAGTGAGGCCTCATTTGGAGTGTGCGCAGCTGTCACTTTCACTTTAAAACTCGGTCTGCCAATTATTGTCTGTCGCATTCCTTCCTGGAATGTCTGTAATTAAATGAATTGTCCTGAGCACTCAGTGCCCAACCGTAGGAGATCCATTTCTAGCACTGTGGGTTGTGATTGACACTTCGGATATCGTTACTGCAGTCTTGTTTATTTTGAGTCTGAGTCTGAGTTAATTCCAGACCTGACTCTGCACTTGGGTTGACACCATCCATAGCTCCCTCGCTTCAGGTATTGTGACGTCAGGAGTTTGTGACAAATTGGTCTCTCATTGAACACGAGCAAATTTCTGTGAATGTCCGCTGGGGGGAGCTCTGTCCAGTCGCATCACCGCCGGGTGTGGAGTCGTCAACGCCCGGGGTGGCCAGGGACTGCAGAGGGTTTTAGACTCAGCCAGTCCCGTCACGGACACCACCGCTCCCACCGTCTCGCAGATGCAACGGTGTTTATCACGATTACATGAGGAACTCTTCCTGGACGATTTGCATTCGGTGTATTCGAACTTCCCAGAATTCATCTTGCACACGATATTTACAATTAAAAAGGGTTAAACAATCTCAAAAGAAGCAAAATGAATCCTGTAGAAACCCCGGGAGTTTTCTCGAAGTATTCCGACTGCACCGCTCTCTATCCATGGCCCGTATCATTCTCCAGACTAATCTCACTAGGGGACCCAGCGGGGCACCGAGACGGGTTGTGGCGGTGGGAAGACAGGAGATAACGGAGACGGGGATGTGTGCAGAAAGGGAGTGTGTCACGAAGATGGAGCAGCTCGTAAGGGAGGGACGGTGACGAAGACGTGAGTGGTGTAAAGTAGGGAGTGTGTGACGGAGAGAGGGAGTAGTGCAGGAGAGCGTGGGTTGACGGAGATGGGGAGGAGTCTTGGAAAGGGAGAGGATTATGCATACGGGGGTTGTGTCCCTGCTAAGGTGAAAGGCGTGACGGTGTGTCGGTACCGTTGGGCGGTGTGTTCGTGTTATGCTGCAGGGCGTGTCGGTGCGCCGATGTCACGGTGAGGAGCGCGTTCAGGTCCCGTTGAGGGCTGTGTCGGTGTCATGGTGAGGGGCGCGTTCATGTCCCGCTGAGGGCTGTGTCGGTGTCACGGCCCGGGGCGCGTTCATGTCCCGTTGAGGGCTGGTTCGGAGTCACGGTGAGGGGCTCGTTCATGTCCCGTTGAGGGCTGTGTCGGAGTCACGTTGAGGGGCGCGTTCATGTCCCGTTGAGGGCTGTGTCGGAGTCACGGTGAGGGGCACGTTCATGTCCCTTTGAGGGCTGTGTCGGAGTCACGGTGAGGGACGCGTTCATGTACCGTTGAGGGCTGTGTCGGTGTCACGATGAGGGGTGCATTCGTGCCCCGTTGAGGGCTGTGTCGGTGTCACGGTGAGGGGGGTGTCTGTGTAGTAGTGAGGGCTGTGTGGCTCGTTCACTGCCTATATCGAGAGGTCCTTCCCTGATGCAGCGTCATATTTCTTCATCTACCCCGCCCCCTGCGTTTCCCATCCACTGGGTTCAAAACACTCCCTGACCCTCCTGTAGAGCGGTGGACGTAAATCATCGAACAGAGGAGACCCTTCGGCCCGCAATGCTGTGATATACCAATTAATCTAAATCCCTTCTGCCGACACACGTCCATCTCTATCAATTCCCTGCAAATCCACGTGTCTGTCAAAGAGCCAGTGAAACGCCTCTGTCGATCTGCCCTCACCACCGTCTCTGGTAGCACAGTACAATCACCCCCCAGTCTCTGTGTGAATAAAAAACTTGTCAACCTCATCTCCTCTCAACTTACCCCTCTCACCTCAATGCATGCGCTCTTGTACTAGATATGTTTTTATCCTGGGGGTAATACCCCCGCCTTCTGGTCCATCTGTGTCTGTTCTAGTGAGATAACCCTCTGCCAGTTGTCCCCTCCGCCTTTTTGACCACTGCCTATACATAATGCCCTCTATACCGGGCAGCATCCTAGTGAATCCCCACTGTATCGTCTCTGAACACCCCCGCACACTTCCTTTAACCAAATGTCAGTAATTGGTCAGGAATGTCCGAAACGCCAAACCCAGTCCCAACTCCTATCTGCTCCGCCCCTTGGTTACCCGGCTCTCTTCCCCATTCACAGTGTGTGATCCCCAATCCTCTAGACTGAAGCTCCTCTCTACTTCCAAACCTCCCACAATTCTTATGAAACAGTGTCTGGGTTCCAACTTAGCAGATACATCTTTGCCAGAAAACAACCTGGCCAAATCCACACTTGCCAGATTATTCCTGACGCCAAACCTATTGGCCTTCATTCAATTTATAAACTAAACTCGAGCAGTAGTCAGCGTGGGTTTTTAAAGGGCAGGTCGTGCCTTACAAACCTGATTGAATTTTTTGAGGATGTGATTAAACACACTGATGAAGGAAGAGCAGTAAATGTACAGTATATGGATTTCAGCAAGGTATTTGATAAGATACCCGTGCAAGGCTTGCTGGGAAAGTAAGGAGACAAAGGATCAAAGAGAACATTGCCCACAGAAGGCAAAGCGTGCTTTTACACGGGTCATATTCTGCATGGAGGTCGGTCACCAGTGGAGTGCCTTGGGGATCCCTTCTGGGGCCCTTACTCTTCGTTATTTTTGTAATTGACCAGGATGAGGAAGTGGATGGATGGGTTAACACGTTTGCTGATGACACAAATGTTGGATGTGTTGTGGATAGTGTGGAGGGCTGTCACGGGTAACAGCGGGACATCGGTAGGATGCAAAACTGAGGAAGAAAGTTGCAGATGTTCAACCCAGATAAGTGTGAAATGGTTCATTTTTGTTGATCTTCTTCACCAACTTAACCAACCAGTAAAAAGGCAGGATGCAGAAGGACAGATAGATTTGTAGAATGTTCAACAAATTAGCAAATGCAACACAATGTTGGAAAATGCATGAACACAGAGAGGCAATGGGACAGCTTCTTCCACTGCACCATCACATCTTTCAACGCACGAGAACTAATTCCACATTTTTGCGGTACTTATTAATATTTGTAATTTACATTAATATTACATCTTTGATCCATACTGATGCTTCAGAATAAGGCATGGCAGGCCTTGTAAGTCTCAGATAAAGGGGTCTTTATTCCCTGGAGCGTAGCTGTAACCTTACAGAGTTGCATAAACTCAAGAGGGGCACAGACAGAGGGAATGCGCACAGGCTTTTATCCAGAGCTGGGGTATCGAGACCCAGACGGTACAGGATTGAGGTGAGAGTGGGTGGAAAGGACATAGAGAGAGAGATCAGAGAGACGCAGGTGTTTGAGGGAACAGAGAGGAGACGGAGAGAGTGTGTTAAAGAGGGGGAAAGGAAGAGAAATATAAAGAGGTTGGAAGAAGGAGCGGAGAAATAGCAGACGGAGAAAGGTCGAGGAAATAGGGTGAGGAGATGCGGTAGAGAGAATTAGAGGGATTGAGAAAGAGCGGGATGGGGAGGGATGGCGAGAAAGATGGGGGTAGATGGAGATCGGGGTTTTCCATGTGTGGTGGGGAGAAAGGGGTTGCGAAAAGAGGAGAATAGAGAGGCAGGTAGGGCAGAGACTGTAGGGAGGATTTTGAGAGGATGGGCTGAGTGAGATTGGAGCAGGGATAAGGAAGGGAAAGACGGTGTAATCATTTGATTCAAGTCGGCTCTCCGGTCTGTTGACAGAGAAGCTGAATCTTTTCAGGAATATCCGGGCAGCAGGGTGCAGACTTCTCGCAGATGAAATGGTGTTTATCATGAAGACAATAGTCACTCCCTCCACTCGATTTACATTCACTGCAGGAGGACCTTCCAGGGGACACCTTGTACAGCAGACCATGGACATCATTCCTATCAGTAAATGGTTAAAAAATTTGAACAGAGACTAAACAGATCCGGCGGAACACGAGACTGTCGTCAAACTAATCCCGTTAAATCCGGGCAATCACCACAGCCATGTGTCATTCCCAAAATAATCCCAGTGTCCAATGTCTCCCCACTGCTCTGAGTCAGTCGCCGGATTAATCCAACTACATCACCTCCCCACAGCCTCCGGCCCGTCGTCCCGCGGTCTCCACAGTCCTGTGGCAGTCCCAATGCGAATCAAACACACCCACTTTCTCGCGTCAGATCTATTTCAGTCCCCAAACAAATCTAATTCTCCCATCCTCCCCACACAGATTTACGCGGTCCCGAAATTAATCCCGTCGGCACAATCTGATCCTGCAACCCTCTGTCGGTTCCCAAATCCATCCCACGGTTCCTTCCTCTCCCGACAGTTCATGTTCGTCTCCAAGTTAATCCCATTGCTCCTCACTGCTCCCTCAGCCTTGCATCAGTCGGCAATCTGGACCCACTGACCGGCTCTGTGCCCATACTCCCGTTTCGGTCTCCAAACTAATCCAGTTGTCCCACTCTCTCCCCCCCCGATCAGTGTCAGACCCCAAACTGATCCTGCTGCATAACTCTTTCTCACAGAGTAAGGCCTGTCGCCAAACTAATCCGAATCTGTCTCCTGTTCCCCACAGATCTGTGTCAGACTCCAAACTAATTCCACTACATCTCCCAATCACCACAGCCCTGCGTCAGTCACCAAAATAATCCCAGGGAAATAATCCCCGGGGCCCACAGCAAATCGTCAAAATATTTCGCTGCCCTCTCCTGTGACAGTCGCTTATCGCTCCCTAAAATATTCCCCTTGTATCGTTCTGTCCCGACAACAAATCCCAGCCCCCAACCTCTTCTCAAACACCTACTTCAGTCCGTAAACTAATCCCATTTTCTCCCCTCAGGACAGTGTCATTCCCGATCTCCCACCCCACAGATCAGTCCAAATCTCACCCGGCCTCGCATTGTCCAATCCAGTAATCAAGGTTTCGGCGAACAAGAGACCGTAAAACAAAACTCTGTAAAATTAAATTCCTTTGATTAATGCCGAGAATCGAAAACTGTTTACGGGAGAGTGTGATGGGATGGTTTGGAGGGAGATACACTCTGTGCCTGATCGCGGTGTGTGATGGGACAGTGTGGAGAGAGATGCACTCTGTGTTTGACCCCGGGTGTGCGTTACGGGAGGGTATTGTGGGTTTTCACTCAGTGCCTGACACCGCGGGTGAGTGATGATTCCTGTGTTACTGTGGGATCTTCTCGTGCTGTGACACATACCGCTTCATCCCTTGAATTGATTTCCAGCAGCCTTGAATCACGGTTTGAACATCCTTGCATTGCTCTGGGGAAAGATGTTTCAAACGTGGATACGTAATAACACCTGTTTCTATTTGTAACCCAGTCCTTGGAACACGTTTGCTCTGAAAATCAGGAACAAGGAACAGTGAGACACGGAGTGAATCTCTCTTCACACTTTCCCATCACACACACGCGGTGTGTCACACAGAGTGTATTTCTCGCAATGCGGTCTCATCACGGACACCTGAGGTCAAGCACAGAGTGAATCTCCCCCCACACCGTCCAAACGCACATTAACAAGGATCAGGAACAGTGAAGATCCCTCCAAACCATCCATCACACACTCCCGGGGTCAAGACACAGAGTGAATCTCGTACCATACTGTCCCATCGTACACGCCTGGGGAGAGACACAGAATGAAGTTCCCTCCAGAACGTCCCGTCACAGATTCACAGGATCAGGCACAGAGTGAAGTTCCCTCCACATCATCCATCACAGACTCTCCAGTCAGGCACAGACTGAGGCTTCCTCTAACCCTCCCCTGATACACACGCGGAGTCAGACACAGAATGATCCTCGCTCCACACCGTCCTATCACACATTCAAGGAGTGAGACACAGAGCTAATCTACCGTCACATTGTCCAATCGCACACTCCAGAGATCAGACACAGTGTAGCTCCTTCAGCACCGTCCGATTACTGACACCCGGAGAGAGACATGGAGTGAAGCTCTTTCTCACTCTCCCATGACACACGCGCAGGGTTTAAAACAATTTGCACCGTCCGCACCGTCTCACCAGACACTACCGGAAGCAGATACAGAGTGAAATTCCCTCCACTAACTCCGTGGCCTCATCCCTCATTCCAGCAGTCAGACGTGGAGTGAGGTTTCTTGCACACCGTCCTGTCACACTCTTCCGGTGTCAGATTCTGGGGGTTACTCCCTCCACACCGTCTCATGACACACTCCCGAGGTCAGACACAGAGCGAAGCTCCCTCCACACCGTCTCATCTCACACTCCCGGGACCAGACACAGAGTGAATCTCCCTCCACACCGTCTCATCTCACACTCCCGGGGTCAGGCAGAGAGTGAAGCTCCCTCCGCACCGTCCCATCAGACACTCCCGTGGTCAGACACAAAGTGAAGCGCCCTCCACACCTTCGATTCCCACACTCCCGGGACCAGACACAGAGAGAATCTCCCTCCACACCGTCTCATCACACAGTCCCGGGGTCTGACACAGAGTGAAGCTCCCTCCACACTGCACCTCACACACTCCCTGTGTCAGAGAACAGAATATAGATCCCTCCACAAACTCCAATCACACACAGCCTTGGTCAGACACAATGTGAATCTCTCTCCCCACGGCTATATCACACTCTCCAGCAGTCGGAAATGAAAAGAAACACCCTCAGCACACAGGACAAATGTCAGAGGGAGAGTGATTCTCCCTCAAGAGCTTCTCAACGCACCGCACAGCAAAGGGTTAGACACAGAGTGAAGCTGCCTCCACACGGCCCCATTACGCACTCCCGATTCCAACAAAGTGTGAATCTCCCTCCTTACGTCCTAATAAACTTCCTGGCGAGTCACAGAGTGAGGCTGTCTCTGAACCGTCCCATTACATCCTCCTGTGTTCCCACACAAAGCGAAATACCGCCCACACCCTCCCATGGCAACTCACTGGGTCAGACTCCCTCCACAATAACCAATCACACAGTCTGGCGTCACATAGAATGAACGCCCCTCTGCACTGTCCTATCACAAAATCCCGCTGTCAGACACAGAGTGAAGCTGGATCCATACTGTCCAATCAGACATTCCCGGAGTGGGACATAGGGTGACGCTGAAATGTTACGTCTCACAATCCCGGGGTCAGACACAGAGTGAATCCACCTCCACAACGTCCCATCACACTCTCCTGGATTCAGTGATAGAGTGAAAGTTCGTCCATGCAGCCCCATCACACACTCACCGGGTCAAACACAGAGTAAATCACCCTCCAAACCATCCCTTAACACACTTCCGATGTCAAACACAGAGTGACGCTTCCTCTCTCCATGCCTGCCCTGTGATGAGGAGCGGGTAATAGAGGGGGATGATGCCTCACCTCTTCTGCTGGTCCAAAAATCACAGATTTGAGCCTTGGTTTCGCTGACAGATCTGTACTTCGTTTCCATCTCAGTGAACTGGTGACGGAGATCGCTGTGCATTCGTTTAAAAACGGACAGATTCGAGTTGAGCGCAGAAAGCTTGGATTGAAAGGATGAGTTTGACTCATGACAGTTCCATTCGGATGTGAACTTAGACTGACGAATCTGTGACACTGAGAGAGATGGTAAAGGATGATTAGCGTTTGCAGTGACACGTGAGTCAGCGTCACGCTTCCGAACGTGTTACAGAGAGTGTTGTGTCAGTGTCACGGTGAAGGGTGACACAGTGAAGCATGTGCTTGCGGCACAGTGAGAGGCGTCGGCGTCACCATGAGGGGCGTGTCTTTGTCACTCTGAGACGTATTTCAATGTCCAGCGGAAGGTTTTGTTGTTGTTACCATTAAGGTCTGCGTCTGTATCGTGCGGGGCATGTCCGAATTACTGTGAGGGACGTGTCGGTATCACTGTCATAGGAGTTTCTGTGCCCGGCGAGAAATGCGTCGGGTCACAATGCAGTGTATCACGATGTCAAAACGAGGAAACTTTCAGGGTGAGGGACCTTGTGGTGTCACCGATGGTGGAGTATCTGTGTCATATCTGTGTCGATGGTGGTGTGCTGGTCTCGCAGAGCGGGTTATGTCTGTGTCACGGTGAGAGACATGTCATGGCCACGGTGTGTGTGAGTGTCACGCTGAGGGATATGTGGGTGTTATGGAAAGGACTATATTGGTGGCATTGTGAATTTAGGTGTCTGTTTCACGTTAAGTAGTTTGCCTGTGTCAGGGTGAGGTGTGGGTACTTCCCTGAATGAGCGGTGCGTCTGTGTTATGTTGAGAGGTGATACTGTCTTGGTAAGGGCTGTTACAGTGACGTGTGAGTCTCTGTTACGGTGCGATGCGGAGCGGATCACGCTGAGGAGCGTGAAGGTGTCACGGTGTACGATACCTCAGTGTCACGGTGATGAGCGTGAATAAACAATTGGTTATTCCAATAATTAAATATGCATTACCAATATGGTTTCGATTTCGTTTTTTTTTTGTTTTGAATAAATTTATTTTATCTAGCCCTATTGTATCTGACTTCTTTTTCCAACCGTCTGTTATGGACCAAGCCTTTTTGATATGGAAAATGAAGGGTACAGCATGTTGTTTTGTGACTTATTCCTGCATAACTGTTTCATGTTTTTCGAACAGTTGTCTAATAAATATAATTTACCCAGATCCTATTTTTAGATAAACAAAATTAGAATTTATTTGGATTATAAGTTACAGACTTTCCCGAACTCATACCTAACTGATATCATGGGAAAAAATGGTTAAAAACCCTTATCAGAAGAGTTTAATAGCAACCATTTATGATATGAACATGAAAATACAGCCAGATATATGAGATAAAATTAAGAACAAAAGGGAAAAATAACATCTACTTTCCTTACATACAGAGAAATGGGAGAAAATTTTCCATTTCGTTAACTCGTCCTCGATGTGTGCTAAACACGCCTTGATTCAATTTAAGGTGGTGCATCGGACACATATGTCTAAGCACAAACCTGCTCGGTTTTACTCCCACGTTAATCCTATCTGTGATAGGTGCCATTCCGAAGTAGCATCTCACATGACTAACATGTTCTGGTCTTGCCCTTTTCTTTCGGAGAAATATTGGAAAGATATTTTGCAATTATTTCAATAGTTATGAGCATAAATTTACATCCTCACCCTATTACTGCAAATTTTGGCTTACCAATGGTGGATAACAGCTATTTATCCCATTAAACTAATCGGATGATTGCAAGTGTTACAGTAAAGGCTAGAAGATCCATTCTATTGAATTGGAAAGAGATGAATCGTCCAATTACATTCCAATAGTTTTCCCAAACTATATCTTGTTTAAATTTAGAGAAAATCAGAAGTGTTAATTTTGACTGACCCTTCGATTAAATTTGAAGAAACCTGGAGACCATTGATTCAACACTTTCATATGAGCTAAATCCACCTTTCCCGAACGTGGTTTTATTACCCTTAAATATTTGGTAAGTGCAGCGGAGTTATTGACACTACTGTTTATATCCGTTATAATATAACAGCCCAGATTGTTTTAGATTAGTTTGCAAGTTAGTTAGTTTTTCTTTTGTTTGTTTTTCTTTTTTCTGTACAAATACAGAATGAGTTTGGGAGGGTTGGGACTTTTTTGTTATCAATAGTTTATACTTGTATATATTGCTCTATTAACTATGTATTCCCAATCTCTCTCTCTGCATTTCTACTGTTAGTATGTTTTGTTTGCAAATCAATACATATATTTAAAAAAGAAAGAAAAAAGGAAAGAAGGAAATACTGTCAGGAGTATGCCGATGTTAGTGAGGAGTACATTGCGGTCAGTGTGACGGCCATGTGTGTGTCACGGCGATGGTCGTGTTAGTGTCGAGTTTAGGAATATATCTGTGTCTCGTTGAAGGTCGTGACCGTGCTATGGTGATATTATTGATGTTATGGTGAATGACGTGTCGGTGTCAGGGCGAGTCTTGATTGTGTTACGGTAAAGGCCGTGTTTTATCCCGGTTAGCGGTGTGTAACTGTAATAGAGCATACTATATAGAATAGTGCACTACAGTCCCTTCAGCTCACAATGTTTTGTCGACCTTTAAACCCTGCCTCCCATATAACCCACCACCTTAAATTCCCCATATACCTGTCTAGGAGTCTCTTAAATTTCACTAGTGTATCTGCCTCCACCAGTGACTCAGGCAGTGCACTCCATGCACCAAGCACTCTCTGAGTAATGAATCTTCCTCTCATATCCACTTTGAACTTCCCACCCCTTATCTTAAAGCCATGTCCTCTTGTACTGAGCAGTGATGACCTGGTATATGATCTTGTATACCTCTATCTTGTCTCCTCTCATCCTCATTCTCCAAAGTGTAAAGTCCAAGCCCACTTAATCTCTGATCATAATGCACACTCTCTAAACTGGGCAGCATCCTCGTAAACCTCCTCTGTACCATTTCCAATGCTTCCACATCCCTCCTATAGTGAGGCGAACAGAACCGAACACATTACTCCAAGTGTGGCCTAACCAGAGTTTTAAAGAACTGCATAATTACATTGAAACTCTTAAACTCACTCTCTCGACTTATGAAAACTAACACCCCATAAGCTTGATTAACTGCCCTACCAACCTGTGCGGTAACTTTAAGGGATCTGTGACATGGATCCCCAAATCCCTCTGCTCCTCCACACTACCAAGTATCCTGCCGTTTACTTTGTACACTGCCTTGGAGTTTGTCCTTCCAAAGTGTACCACCTCACACTTTTCCAGTTTGAACACCATCTGCCACTTCTCAGCCCACTTCTGCATCCTATCAATGTCTCTGTGCAATCTTCGGCAATCTTCTACACTATCCACACCACCAACCTTTGGGTAGTTTGTAAAACATGCCACATTACCCTTCTACCCCTACATCCAGGTGGATAACAACAAACAAAAAAAAGGAGAGGTCCCAGAACCGATCCTTGTGGGACGCTAGACAGAACACTCCATTCTGAATGTATCCCTTCCACCTCGACACTTTGCTTTCTGCAGGAAAGCTAATTCTAAATCCACTTGGCCTAACTTCCCTGGATCCCATGCCTTCTGACTTTCTGAATAACACTACCGTGTGGAACCTTGTCAAATGTCTTACTAAAATCCACGTAGATCACATCCACTGCACTACCCTCATCTATATGCCTGGTCACCTCCTCAGAGAAATATAACAGGCTTGTTAGACACGATCTGCCCTTTCCAAAGTCATATTGACTGTCCCTGATCAGACCATGATTTTATAAATACCCATAGACCCAAACTCTAAGAATATTTTCCAACAACGTTCCAACCACAGACGTAAGGTTCACTGGTCTATAATTACACGGGCTATCCCTACTACCTTTTTTGAACAAGGGGATAACATTCCCCTCCCTCCAGTTCCCCGGTACCATTCCCGTGGACAAAGAGACATAACGATTCTAGCCAGAGGCTCAGCAATCTCTTCACTCTCCTCGTGTAGAAGCTTGGGGAATATTCCGTCCTACTGTATTTTAACAATTCCAACACGTCCTCTCCCTTAATATCAACATGCTCCTGAACTTCAACCTCACTCATATTGTCCTCACTATCATCAAGTTCCATTCGACTCACCATAGATCGAGAGTCCGACCACTATCGCGACGACGCTGAACATAACGAGGCAAAGTAGGCAGATCTTAAGGCAGGTTCTTTTTCCGATGTTCTGCTTCGGCTCCTGTTCCTGCGCACCTGTAGAGAACCCATTCAGCGTGTGTGTGAATTCAGCCATTTTCCCCATTGTGACTCCATTCCAACCACATCCGAGCTCTCTCCTTCGACCACGATCAGCCCCTCCCTCTTTCAATCTCATCTACATTCAGCCGTCATCACCGAAAGTCCAAATTCGGTCTCATCCGCAAAGGCGGATAGGTGTCTGACGGATTCCAGAGATCAGTCTGATCTCCCCTGAGCCTCCTCCGCTCCAGAGGAAGCAACGCAGGTGTCCGACCTCTCGTCGTAACACATGCCACCGAATCCCGGCAGAGTCCTGTTAAACCCCTCCGGAGGCTCCCCAACGCCCTGACATCCTTCCGATAATGGGGTGACCAGATTCGGAACAACAAGGCAGCGGGAGAGCACCTAAGGATTCCCAGCGGGAAGAGAGAGGCCAGACTGCGCAGGCGTGTGACGTCTGACAGTTGAGCGCAAACAGTTTAAAAAGCAGGCAGCAATACCCAGCAGGCAGCGGTGTGAGAGGCAGCAGAGTGAAAGGGCTTTGGTTCAACGGGCTTCGGCGCTAACGGGGCAAGGTGAGGCGGTTGTTGATATCAGAAGGCGGTAGTATGTGCGTGAGGCTAGTTTTCTGTGGTCGGTGTCAGATGTGGGAGGTCCTGTAGTCTCCCGGCGTCCCGGACGGCCACATCTGCACCCGGTGCATCGAGATGCAACTCCTAAGGGACCGTGTTAGGGAACTGGAGATCCAGCTCGATGACCTTCGTCTGGTCAGAGAGAGTGAGGAGGTGATAGAGAGGAGTTAGAGAAATGGGTCACATCCAGGAGAGGGAAGGGGAAGAGTCAGGTACCAGAGAGTACCCCTGTGGCTGAACCCCTTGTTAATAAGTACTCCTGTTTGAGTACTGTTGGGGGTACAGCCTACCTGGGGGAAGCGACAGTCGCCGTGCCTCTGGCACACATTCTGGCCCTCTGGCTCAGAAGGGTAGGGAAGGGAAGAGGAAGTCAGTAGTGATAGGGGACTCTATAGTCAGAGGTTCAGACAGGCGATTCTGTGGACGCATGGAAGATGGTAGTTTGCCTCCATGGTTCCAGGGTCCGGGATGTTTCTGATCGCGTCCAAGATATCCTGCGGTGGGAGGGAAAGCAGCCAGAGGTCGTGGTACATATTGGTACCAATGACATAGGTAGGAAAAGGGAAGAGGTCCTGAAGGAAGACTACAGGGAGTCAGGAAGGAAATTAAAAAGCAGGACCTCAAAGGTAGAAATCTAGTGGTTACTGCCTGTGCAACGCGACAGTGAGAATAGGAACAGAATTAGGTGCAGGATAACTGTGTGGCTGAGGGATTGGATCAAGGGGCAGGGATTCAGATTTCTGGATCATTGGGACCTCTTTTGTGGCGGGTGTGATCTGTACAAAAAGGACGGGTTGCATTTGAATCTCAGAGGGACCAATATCCTGCCGGGCAGGCTTGGTAGATCTTTAGGCGAGGGTTTAAACTAGTTTGGCAGAGGGGTGAAAATCAGACGGTGAGTACAGGGATTAAGGTAGAAGGACAAGGGCATGATGCTAAGAGTTCTGAGCTGATAAGGAAGGACAGGCAGGGGAAAGAACATGATTTGTACACAGATAAAGGGGTTGAAATGTGTCTATTTCAATGCTAGGAGTATTAGGAAAAAGGAGGATGAACTTACAGCATGGACTATTACGTGGAACTACGATGTTGTGTCCGTTACTGAAACTTGGTTGGAGGAAGGGCAGGATTGGATGATGCAGGTTCCGGGGTTCAGGTGTTTTAAAAGGAATAGGATGGGAGGTAGAAAAGGGGGGTAGTGGCATTGCTGGTCAGGATAGTATCACGGCTATAGAAAGGGAGGACGCTGCAGAGGGAGTGTCCATGGAGTCAGTCTGGGTGGAAGTCAGAAATAGGGAGGGATCAACCACTGTGCTGGGAGCAGTCTATAGGCCCCCAAATAGCCCTCGGGACACCGAGGAGCAGATAAGCAGGCAGATTTTAGAATGGTGCAGGAAATATAGGGTAGTAGTTAAGGGTGATTTCAACTTCCCTCATATTGACTGGCACCTCCTTACTGCAAGGGGGATAGATGGGGCTGAATTTGTCAGGTGTGTTCAAGAAGGATTCCTGACACAGTATGTGCATCGGCCGACGAGAGGAGAGGCTATACTGGATCTAGTTCTGGGTAATGAATCTGGTCAGGTAATAGTCCTCTTGGTGGGGGAGAATTTTGTTGAGAGTGACCACAACTCCCTTAGCTTCAGCATAGCTATAGACAGGGATAAAATCAAACAAAATTCTAAAGTACTTAACTGGGGAAGGGCTAACTTCGAAGGGATGAGTCAGGAACTAGCCAGCGTAAATTGAAAACAGATGGTCAAAGGGGAAAACACAGAAGTAATGTTGGAGAAGGTTAGGGACCACTTGAGCTGGGTTCAGGATAGGTTTGTCCCACTGAAGCAAGGAAAAAATGGTAGGATAAGGGAACTGTGGCTGACGAAATATGTGAGGAAACTCGTCAAGAGGAAAAAAGGAAGCATATGTTAGATGTAAGAAGCAGGAAGTAGGACGGGCTTATGAGAAATATAGGGTAGCCAGAAAGGACAGGAGAGCTCGAAGGGGGCATAAGAAGGCCTTGGCATGTAGGATTAAGGAGAAATCCAAGGCGTTCTATGCGTATGTGAAGAATAGGGGTATGACCAGAACGCAGGTGGGACCGCTAAAGGATAAAAAGGGCAACATGTGTCTGGAAGCGGAGGAGTAGGTTGGGGAGGTCCTAAATGAATACTTTGCTTCAGTATTCCCAAGTGAAAAGGATCTTGATCAGGATGAGGTCGAGGTACAGCGGGCCTGTGTGCTGGACAATGTGGAAATTCAGGAAAAAGAAGTGCTGGATCTTCTTAAAAACATTAAGATTGATAAATCCCCAGGGCCGGATATGATACACCCCAGGTTGTTGTGGGAATTGAGAGAACAGATCGCAGGAGCATTAGCCATGAACTTTGAATCCTCCTTGGCTGCAGGGGAAGTGCCGGAGGACTGGAGAATGGCAAATGCAGTTCCCTTGTTTAAAAAAGTGGTCTGCAAACTACTGGAAAGGATTCTTAAGGATAGGATCTACGATCATTTGGAGAAGTACAGTCTACTCACGGGCAGTCAACATGGCTTTGTGAAATGAAGATCGTGCCTCACGATCCTGATTGAGTTTTTTGAAGAGGTAACAAAAGAAATTGATGATGGTAGGGTAGTGGATGTGGTCCACATGGACTTTAGCAAAGCATTTGACAAGGTCCCTCATGAGAGACTCATCCAGAAAGTCATGAGGCATGGGATAAGTGGAACCTTGGCTCTTTGGATAAAAAAAATGGCTTAAAGGAAGAAAGCAGAATGCAGTTGTGGAAGGAAAGTATTCTGCCTGGAGGTCGGTGACTAGTGGAGTGCCGCTGGGATCTGTCCTGCGACCCCTGCTGCTTGTTATTTTTATAAATGACCTGGATGTAGAGGCGGAAGGATAGGTGAGTTAGTTTGAGGGTGACACGAAGATTGGAGGATTAGTTGATGGAGCTGTAGGTTGTAGAAGATTACAAGAGGATATAGACAGGTTGCAGAGTTGGGCAGAAAAATGGCAGATGGAGTTGAATCAGGATAAGTGTGAGGTGATACATTTTGGAAGGACAAACCAGAAGACTACATCCCTCAAGGTCGCTGCACAGGTTTATAGGGTAGTTAAGAAGGCCTATGGGATGCTAGGCTTCATTAACAGGGGGCATTGATTTCAAGAGTAAAGTTGCAACTCTACAAATCTCTGGAGAGACCGCGCTTAGAGTATTGTGTTAAGTTCTTTTCACGCCATTGTAGGAAGGATGTGGAAGCTATGGAGAGGGTTCCCTGGTTTAGATCGTGCCTCACGATCCTGATTGAGTTTTTCGAAGAGGTAACAAAAGAAATTGATGATGCTAGGGCAGTGGATGTGGTCCACCTGGACTTTAGCAAAGTATTTGATAAGGTCTGTCATGAGAGACTCATCCAGAAAGTCATGAGGCATGGGATAAGTGGAACCTTGGCTCTTTGGATAAAAAAAAGGCTTAAAGGAAGAAAGCAGAATGCAGTTGTGGAAGGAAAGTATTCTGCCTGGAGGTCGGTGACTGGTCGAGTGCCGCAGGGATCTGTCCTGGGACCCCTGTTATTCGTGATTTTTATAAATGACTTTGCTGTAGAGTTGGAAGGATGGGCAAGTTTGCGGATGACACTAAGATTGGAGGAGTTATGGATGGAGCTGCAGGTGGTCGAAGGTTACAAGAGGATATAGATAGGCTGCAGGGTTGGGCAGAAAAATGGCAGATGGAGTTCAATCCGGATAACTGTGATGCATTTTGGACGGACAAACCAGAAGGCAGAGTACAGGTTTAATGGTCAATTACTTAAGAGTATGGATGAACAAAGGGACCTTGGGGTTCAAATCCATACATCCCACAAGTTCGCTGCGCAGGATGATAGAGATAGTTGATAGAGAAGAGATAGAAGGTTCAGAGTCTAAAGAAGGCCTAGGTTTCATTTACAGGGGGATTAAGCTCAAGAGTAGAGAGGTCATGTTGAAACTCTACAAATCTATGGTGAGACCGCACCCAGAGTATTGTGTTCACTTCTGGTCACCTCATTACAGGAAGAATGTGGAAGCTATGGAGAGGGTGCAGAGGAGATTTACCAGGATGTTGCCTGGATTGCAGAACAAGTCATATGAAGCAAGGTTAGCAGAGCTGTGACTTTTCTCTTTAGAGCGTAGAAGAATTAGCGGGGACTTGATAGAGGTCTACAAGTTTATGAGAGGCAGATATAGGGTGGATAGTCAGTACCTGTTTCCCAGGACACCAATAGAAAACACCAGAGGGCATGTGTACAAAATTAAGGGAGGGAAGTTTAGGGGAGTCCTCAGGGGTAAGGTTTTTACACAGAGGGTTGTGAATGCCTGGAATGACTTGCCAGGGATGGTGGTGGAATCTAAAACATTAGGGGTATTTAAGAGCTTCTTGGACAGGCACATGTATGAAAGAAAAATGGAGGGTTATGGGGTAATGTGGGTTTAGGACTTTTTTTTAGGATTACATGGGTCAGCACAACATGAAGGGCTGAAGATCCTGTACTGTGCTGTAGTGTTCTATGGTTCTATGGCTCTAAAATCTGTGAATATTCCGCAGGTATTCAGACTGTTCTATTATTTGCTACGAAGTTGTCTGCTTTTCACCTTCTTGTGACGGACGGAGTGGAGAAAGCTTCAATCTGTGTCTAACCACGGTAGTCTGTGATGGGTAGGTGTGGAGGGAGTTCACTCTGTGCCTGATCCGGGAATGTGGCAGGGGACGGTGTGTAGTGAGCTTCACTCCGAAGCTGACCCCGGGAGTATGAGATGGGACGGTGTGGAAGCAACTTTACTTAGTGTCGAACGCTGTTTGTATGTGCTGGGGCTGTGTTTTGGGTTCTTGACTCTGTGTATGATCCCGGGAATGTGTTTTGGGTGATTGTGTTGAGAACTTCTCTGTCTGTCTGGCAACAGGATTATGTGATGGCACAGTGCAGGGGGAGCTTCACTCTGTTTCTAACCCGGTGAGACTGTATGATCAAACACGAGGTAATCTGCAGATGCTGGCGGAACACAGCAGGCCAAGCAGCATCTACAGGGAGAAGCACTGTCCACGTTTCTTTGTATCTTTCCTTTCAGTTAGTCCTGACGAAGGGTCTCGGCCAGAAACATTGACAGTGCTTCTCCCTATAAATGCTGCCTGGTCTGCTGTGTTCCACCAGCATTTTTTGTGTGGAGTCTGTATGATCGGACGGTTCGGTGGGATCTTCACTTTACAAGTGACGCCGGGACTGTGTGAAGGGCCGGTGTAAAAGGAATCCGATTCTGTGTCTGAATACCGGCGGATGCAATTGACGGTGTGGACAGAGATTCATTGTTCATTCGTCCTATTTTCCAGAGCAGACGATGAGGCGAAGCAACATTATTCTAACTCGGTTTTAAAGCGTCTTGAAACAAATTCAAAAGAGGAAGAGGTATGTGTGATGTATACACCCCAGAGTGAAGTTCCCTCCACTCCGTCCCATCACACACATCGTGGGTCAGACACAGAGACAAGGTCCCTCCACACCGTCTCATCACACACTCCCGCGATCAGTCGCACTGAGAAGCTCCCTACACACCGTCCGTCGCGCACTCCCGGAGTCAGATGCACAGTGAGTCTCCCTTCACACCGTCTATCACGTAATCCCGGAGTCAGACACAGAGTGAATCACCCTCCACACCCTTGCATCACATACTCCCGGTGTCAGACAGAGAGTTTAACTCCCTCCATTTCTCTCATGGAAAAGAATAGAATGAGAGAGGGCCGGAAACTTTTTTAATTGTGTTAAGGCAAATTTTGAGGCTAGAAGGCTAGAACTTGCGGGTTTGAATTGGGATGATGTTTTATTTTTATTTTTTACCTGAAATGTACAATGGACATGCGGTCAATGTTTAAGGATCTCTTGCAGGACGTTAGGGATACATTTCTCCCGTTGAGAAAGATTAAGAATGGCACGGTGAAAAATGCATGTGTGACAATTGAGGTGAAGAATCTAGTCAGGTGTAAGAAGGCAGCATACGTGACGTTTAGGAAGCAAGGATCAGATGGGTCTATTGAGGAATATACGGAAGCAAGAAATGAACTCATGTTAAGCTGCGTTTTAGGTTCTTGACTCTGTGTCTAATCGCGGGAATGTGTTTTGTCAGAGTGTGTTGGTAACTTCTTTGTATATCCGAGAACGGGGTTATTTGATGGGACAGTGCAGAGGGAGCTTCTCTTTGTCTCTCACCCGGCGAGTCTATGTGATGGGCTGGGGTGAAAGGATCCCCATACTGTGTCTGACGACCGGCGGATGTAATGGACAGTGTTGAGAGAGACTCGCTGTTCATTGGTCCTATTTTCCAGAGCAGAGATGGGGCGCTGGGCGAAGCAACTTTGTTCCAACTCTGTTTCAATGCGTCTTGAAATAATGTGTGATAGAACCAAACCAGAGTGAAGCTCTCTCCACTACATCCCATGAGATACTTCGGTGGACAGACACACAGAGAAGCTCTCTCCACACAGTCTCATCAATTTTTTTTTGGAGTCAGTCACACAGAAAAGTTCCCTTCACACCGTCCATCGCACACTCTCGGGCTCAGACACAGAGTTAAGCTCCCTCTGCACCGTCTCATCATACACAACCGGGGTAAGAAACAGAGTGAATCTCCCTCCACACCGTCCCATCACATAATCTCGGGCTCAGACACAGAGTTAAGCTCCCTCTGCACCGTCTCATCACACACAACCGGGGTCAGAAACAGAGTGAATCTCCCTTCGCACCGTTGCATCACACACTCCCGGGGTGAGAAACTGAGTGAAGCTCCCTTCACACCGTCCCATCACACACAACCGGGGTCAGAAACAGATTGAATCTCCCTTTACACCGTCCGATCACACACTCCGGGGGTCACACACAGAGTGAATCTCCCTCCACACCGTCCCATCACACACTCCCGGGGTCAGACACTCAGTGAATCTCCCTCTACACCGTCCCATCACATACTCCCGGGGTCAGACACTGAGTGAATCTCCCTGCACACCGTTGTATCACATACTCCCGGGGTCAGATAGTCATTGAAAAAGATAGAATAAGTGAGTACTGGAATTTTTTAATTGGGGAAGGGCCAATTATGAGGCTATAAAGCTAGAAGTTGAGGATGTGAATTTTGATGATGTTTTTGCAGGGAAATGTACTATGGACATGTGCTCGATGTTTAGTGATCTCTTGCAGGATGTGAGGTATAAATTTGTCCCAGTGAAGAAGACTAAGAATTGTTGGGTGAAGGAACCATGGTTGACAAGTGAGATGGAGAATCTTATCAGGTGGTAGAACGCAGCATAGAAGATGTTTAGGAAGCAAGGATCATATGGGTCTATTGAGGAATATAGGTTAGCAAGGAAAGAGCTTAAGGAGAGGCTGAGAAGAGCGAGAAGGGGGCATGTGAATGCTTTGGCGAGTATGGTAAAGGGAAATCATCAAGGCATTCTTCAATTATGTGAAGAACAAAAAGAGGACAGGAATGAAGAGACGACCGATTTGAGATAAAAGAAGGAAGACGTGCCTGGAGGCTGTGGAAGCGAGCGAGGTCCTCAATGAATACCTCTCTTCGGTATTCACCAATGAGAGGGAACTTGATGACGACAAGTACAACATGAGTGCGGTTGATGGTTTGGAATATGTTGATATTAAGGAGAGGCGGTATTGGAGTTGTTAAAATACATTAGGACGGATAAGTCCCAGGGCCTGACGAATATTAACCAGGCAGCTGAAAGCGGAGAGAGAAACGATTGCTGAGACTCTGGCTAGGATCTTTATGTCCTCGTTGTCCACGGTAATGGTACCGGAGAACTGGAGGGAGTTGAATGTTGTCCGCTTGTCCAAAAAGATTGTTTGGACAGTCCGGGTATTTATAGACTTGTGAACCTTACATGTGTGGTGGGAAAGCTGTTGGAAAAGATTCTTAGAGACAGGAATTATGGGCACTCAGAGAATTATGGTCTGATCAGGGTCTGTCAGCATGGGTTCGTGACGGCAGATCGTGTCTTACATGCCCGATAGAGTTTTTTGAGGAGATAAGTTGAGGTTGATAGTTGATAAGTTGAGGCATATAGTTGAGGATAGTGCAGTGGATGTGATCTGCATTAATTTTAGTAAGGCATTTGACAAGGTTCCACACTGAAGGTTTATTCAGAAAGTCAGAATGCATGGGGTCCAGGGAAGTTTGGCAGGTGGCTTGCCTGCAGGAAGCATTGTGTCGTGGTGGAGGGAGCACATTGCGGATTGCAGGGTTCCGACTCGTGGTGTCCAAATGGATCGGTTCTGGGATCCATTCTTTTCGTGATTTCTATTAAACACCTGGATGTGGGGGTAAAGGGGAGGGTGGCAAGTTTACAGACGACACAAAGGTTGTTGGTGTTTTGTATAGTGTCGAGATTGCAGAGAGACATTGATAGGATGTAGAAGTGGGCTGAGAAGTGGCAGATGGAGTTCAACCCGGAGAAGTGTGAGGTGAAACACTTTGGAAGGACAAACTCCAAGGCCTAGTACAGGGTAGAAGGCTGTGTACCTGGTAGTGTGCACGAGCAGAGGGATCTTGCGGTACAGTTCCACAGAACCCTACAAGTCGTCACACACGTGGATAGGTTAGTTATGAAAGCTTATGGGTTGCTAGCTTTCATAAGTCGAGGGATAGAGTTTTAAGAGTCCGGAGTAATGAGGCAGCTCTATAAAAATCTGGTTCGGCCACACTTGGAGTACTGTGTCTAGTTCTCGTCGCCTCACTACAGAAGGATGTGGAAGCACTGGAATGGTAAAGAAGAGACTTACCGGATACTGCCTGGTTTAGAGAGTATGCATTATGATCCGAAATTAAGGGAGCTAGGGCGTTATCCTTTGGAGAGAAGGAGGATGAGAGGAGACATGATAGAGGTATATATGACAATAAGACGAATAGATAGGGTGCACAGACAGCGCCTCTCCCCCAGCGTACCATTGCTCAATACAAGAGGATATGGCTTTAAAGTAAGGGGTTGGAAGTTCAAGGGGGATATTTACTCAGAGAGTGGTTGGTGCGTGGAATGCACTGCCTGAGTCAGTGGTGGAGGCAGATACACTACTGAAATTTATGAGATTACTAGACAGTTATATGGAGGAATTTACAGTAGGAACTTATATGGCAGGCAGGGTTTAAGGGTCAGCACCGCATTATGGGCCGAAGGGCCTGCATGTGCTGTACTTTTCTACGTTCCATGTTCTATGTTCTAAGTTTTTTTTTACCTCCGAGAGTGGTGAGTACGTGAATCGGCTGCCGACAAGAGTGGTGGAGGAGGGTACAATACGGTCTTTTGAGAGGCTTTTGGACTGGTGCATAATGCATCTTTAAAGTAGAGGGCTACAGGTCAGCCTTGTCATTTCTGAGGTAGTGACATGCTCGGCACAACTTTGTGAACCGAAGGGCCTGTATTGTGCTGTAGGTTTTCTATGTTTCTGTGACTCCGTGAGTGTGTGTGTGTGTGAGGGAGAGAGAGAGAGAGAGAGAGAGAGAGAGAGAGAGAGAGAGAGAGAGAGAGAGAGAGAGAGAGAGAGAGAGAGAGAGAGAGAGAGAGAAAGAGTTAGACACAATGTCTAACCCCGGGCAGCTTGTGACGGGACGGTGCGGAGGGAGCTTTACTCTGTGGTTGAAGGGGGAGTGTGTCAAGGGACCATGTGCAGGGAGTTTCTCTGTGTGTCTGACCCCGGGAGTGTGTGACGGGACGGTCTGGACGGAGCTTCACTCTGTGTCGAGGAGATTGCCTATCTCTGAAGAAAGCCCCTGCCTGCATTTACCCTATCCACACTCCTCATAATGTTGTATACCTCTATCAAATCTCCTCTCAAACCTCTACATTCTAAGGAGTACAGCCCTAACCTATTCAATCTTTCCTTTTAACTCAGATCCGGCAGATCCAGCAATATCCTTGTAAATGTTCCCTGTACTCTTCCAACCTCCTTTACATCTTGCCTGTAGCTGAGTGACCAGAACTGCACACACAACTCCAAATTAGGTCTCACCAATGACTCAGACTATTTAACGTAATATCTCAGTTCCTGTACTCAGAAAATTGTTTTTTGAAGGCCAATGTGCCAATTACTTTCTTTATCACCCTGTCTACCTGTGACACCACGTTGATGGAATTATGGACCTGTATCCCTCCCATTCCGTCCTCTGCCTTGCACGACACACACACACACACACACACACACACACACACACACACACACACACACACACACACACACACTCACACACTCACACACACTCACACACACACACACACACACAAACACACACACACACACACACACACACACACACACACACACACACACACACACTCACACACACACACACACACACACACACACACACACACACACACACACACACACACACAATCTGTGACAGAGACACAAAATACAAAATCCGGGACGACTGGGACGTTGAAGGACTGGGGATTATTGAGAGAGGAGGAAGGGAGCTTAACAAAAATATTTCAATCCAAAAGCATAATATGAGACGGGTGTCGATTGAGCTGAACCCTGGCAGCGTGTGATACGACTGTGTGCAGTGACTTCCACTCGATGTCTAACTCCCGTTATGTACGATGAGACAGTGTGTAGGGAGCTTCATTTCGTCTCCGACCCCGGGACTGAATGATAGACCAATTTGGAAAGAGCTGCACTCCATTCCTGATCAGGGAATTGTGTCATGGATCTTTGTGCAGGGAGCCTCTCTCTGTGTCTGACTCCGGGAGGATAAATAGGATTGTATGGAGTGAGCCTCCGTCTGTGTTTGAGTCAGACAGACACACGGTTTTGGCGTCTCCAAGCAGAGATCAGGAGCCAGGTAAATGTCACTCATACGAGTGGGAGAAACACATTGGCTCTTTGACATTTCATTGGCTCTTTGACGGGGACCTGAATGCGCAGGGATTGGAGGGAAATGAACTGCGTAGGCAAAAACGATTTAGTTATAAAGTATAATCGGTATAGCAAAAATTTGGGTCGAAGGGTCTGTTCTGCTCTGCGATTTACGCTCACTGCTCTGCGTGAGGGAAAGACAGTGATTTGAACTCAGAGGGTGGGAGGAGCAGGGGTGGGGTATTCAGGGAACATGACGATGGATTGACAGACAGGTAACGATTTTTCCACAGACGACATGGACAAGGAGAGACCGATCAGACTCAAGCATATGGCTAATCTGTGTTTTAGCAGCGGCCTTCATTATCACGGGTATCTGCTGGAGGATTCAAGGTGAGTTTAACACCGTTCGGAACGACCAAACCGCAGAGAATAAAAATGGTCACTGTAACAGCGACACGTTTCCAACATTTCCAGAAACACCCTTTACGGTGATATCAACACACCCCTCACTGTGGTACTGACGGATCTCTCAGCATGACCACGACTCAGTCCTCACGGTGACACTGACGAGTCACACCAATACATCGGACACTATAACACCGACGAGTCTCTGACTGCAACACCATCAAACCTCGCACTGTGACCCCGACATATCTCTCACCGTTGCATAGAGATAACCCGAAATGTGTCGCAGTACACCTCCCACATGGACCCAGAATCACCTATCACAATGACAGCTACACGTCTCTCACTGAAACACCGACTCGGTCTGACAGGGAATCAACTATCACCGTGATTCTGACGTAAACCAATCGTGAACCAACGAAAACCTCGCTGGTACCCTGATATACCGCTCAGCGAGCCCCAGACACGTACCTTACGGTGGCCTCGAAACCCTTATTGTGCCACCAGCAGCCTTTACCGTAACACTGACTCACCACTCTCCGTGACACGCTCAGTAGCGTGACGCTGACACACTATAAACGCCAAACTTCCTTCACCATCTCAGATCACCTCTGACCGAAACTACAAACTACTGTGGGAAGAAAATCAGGAGATGAAGAGGAACCGACGTCAATATCGACTACCAGTCCATGAGTATATCTCAATTTTTGAATCCAAGATATCTGAGATTTCCCACCCCGATCTCTCCCAGAACCTGTCTCAAGGCGACTCTGAAACACACCTCACAGTGACACCTACACGCCCTCACCTTGACACTGAGACACCACCGACACGTGCAACCTCATCAACGTGACCCGCCCAGCTCCGCACCGTGACACGGACTCACAGGTGACACCCATCTCCGAGAAAGTATCGCCCCTCAACATAACACCGATGCTCCGCTCACTGAGACAATTACCCACACCTCACGCTGACACAACACTCTCTGTGACCCGTGTGGTAGCGCGATGCTGACTCACGTGTCACTGCAAACACGAAACATCCTTCGCCATCTCTCTCAGTATCGCAGATTCGTCAGTCTAAGGTCAAAACCGATCGAAACTACAATGAGTTAACTCAACCCGTCAATCCAAGCTTTCTGCGCTCAACTCTAATCTGTCCGTACTTAAAGGAATGCACAGCGATCTCCGTCACCAGTTCACTGAGATGGAAACGAAGTACAGATCTGTCAACGAAACCAAGTCTCAAATCTGTGAATTTTTGACCAGCAGAAGAGGTGAGGCATCATCCCGCTCTTTCACCCGCTCCTCATCACAGGGCAGGCATGGAGAGAGGAAGCCCCACTCTGTGCTTGACATCGGGAATGTATGGTTATGGTATGAGGATGGTTCACTCTGTGTTTGACCACGGGATTGTGAGACGTAACATTACAGCTTCACTCTATGTCTTACTCTGGGAATGTCTGATGGGACAGTATGGATCCAGCTTCACTCTGTGTCTGACAGTGGGAGTGCGTGATGGGACAGTGCAAAGAGAGATTCACCCAGTGTCTGATTCCTGAAGTGTGTTATTCACCGTGGAGAGAGCGTTTCACTCTGAATCCAGGAGCGTGTGACGGGACTGTGCAGCGGGGGGTTCACTCCGTGTCTGAATTCGGGACTGTGTGGTGGTATCGTGGAGTGAGAGCTTAAGTCCGTGTCCGAATCCGCGTGTGAGTGTTGGGACGTTGTAGAGGGGGATTTACTCTGTGTCGGAACCTCGGAATGTGTAATGGGATCGCAGAGAGACAGCGGCTGTATTTGATTCCAGGAGTGTGTGATGGGAGAGTGCAGATGGACGTTCATTCTCTGTGACACCGGATTGTGTGACCGGACGTTGTGGAGGGTGTCGGACCCCGTGAATGTGCCATGAGAGGGTACGGGCGGAACTTCGCTTTATGTGAGAACACAGGGGGGTGTGATGGGACGGTTCAGAGAGACCTTCACTCTGTGACTCGCCAGGAAGTGTGTGATGGGACGTCAGGAGGGAGATTCACACTGTTAGACTCGGGGGAGAGGTGATGGGACGTCAGGAGGGAGATTCACACTGTTAGACTCGGGGGGGGGTGATGGGACGTCAGGAGGGAGATTCACACTGTTAGACTCGGGGGGGGGTGATGGGACGTCAGGAGGGAGATTCACACTGTTAGACTCGGGGGAGAGGTGATGGGACGTCAGGAGGGAGATTCACACTGTTAGACTCGGGGGGGGGTGATGGGACGTCAGGAGGGAGATTCACACTGTTAGACTCGGGGGGGGGGGGGGTGGGACGTCAGGAGGGAGATTCACACTGTTAGACTCGGGGGGGGGGGGGCTGTGACGGGACCGTGTGTCAGCAGCTTCACTCTGTGTCTGACATTTGCTCTGTGGTGTGTTGAGAAGTTGTAGAGGGAGAATCACTCTCCCGCTGATATTTGTCGTGTGTGCTGAGGAAGCTTCTTTCCGTGTCTGACCGCCGGAGAGTGTGATGGGGCCATGGAGAGAGAGATTCACATTGTGTCTGACCAAGGTTTCCTGTGTCTGGACTTTGTGGAGCGATCTGAATTCTGTTCTCTGACCCAGGAGAATTGTGAGGGGCGATGTGGAGGGAGCTTCCCTCTGTGGTTGACGCTGGGTGTGTGTGATGAGACGGTGTGGAAGGATTCACACCCAGAATCTGACCACGGAAGAGTCCGACTGGACGGTGTGCAGGAAACTTCACTCCACGTCTCACCACTGGAATGTGTGATGAGGCCATGGAGAGAGAGATTCACTCTGAGTCTGACACAGGCAGTGAGTGACGAAGCTTTGTAAAGGGAGGTCAACTCTGTGTCTTACTCCGAATGAGTGTGGTGGGACAATGTGCAGGGAGCTTCACTCCACTTTTAAGCCTGGGCGTGTATGAAAGACACTGTGCAGGGAGCTTCACTCGACGTCTGACCCTCGGAGTGTCTGATGGGTCCCTGGAGAGAGAGACTCAGTCTGCGTCTGACCGTGTGACCGTGTGATCGGACGGTGTGCAGGGAGCTTCACTCCACGTCTGACCCTTGGAGTGTCTGATGGGTCCCTGGAGAGAGAGACTCAGTCTGCGTCTGACCGTGTGACCGTGTGATCGGACGGTGTACAGGGAGCTTCACTCCACGTCTGACCCTTGGAGTGTGTGATGGGTTCCTGGAGAGACAGACTCAGTCTACGTCTGACCGTGTGAGTGTGTGATCGGACGGTGTACAGGGAGCTTAAATCTGTGTCTCACCCCGTGTGTGTATGATGGAACTCTGTGTTTAACACAGTGTGCGTGTGATAAGAAGCTATAGCGGGGAAGGGGTGGTGAGTGCGTTTGGGTGGGGAGATCACGTGTGTGTCTGACACCGGGAACGGTGACGCGTGCCTAGATGGTGATCCGCTGTGTCTGAAACCAGTGGTGTGTGATAACGGTGCGGATGGAACTGCTCTCGTTTTCCGACCCCTGTGTTGTGTGATGTCACGGGGTAGAAGGAGCATCATACTGTGTGTGACCACGGGAGTATGCGGTAGGGTGGTGCCGAGAGTGTTTCATTTCCCATCTGTTCACGGGCGGGGGTATTGGGATAGTATGGAGGGAGGTTTACTACGTGTTTGCCCGCAGGCCTGTGTGATGGGAGAGTGTACATGGAGCTTCACACAATGTTTCACCCAAGGAGTGTGAGATAGTGTGGCTTAGGGTTGGGGCCGTGTGTCATGGGACAGTGTGGAAGGAGCATCACTCTGTGTCTGACACCAGGACAGTATGAAGGAACCGTGAGACAAGAGATTATTTCTTCGTCTGTCTCCGAAAGTGTGCGACGGGACATTTTGGATGGAACCCAAATTACTGTCTGACCCGTCAGGAAGTGTTATTGAATAGACTGCAGGGATATTCACTCTATAACTGACTCCGGGTGCCTGTGATGGGAGAGTGCCGAGGTATTTTCATTACGTGTCTGATGTTGGGAGTGTGTGATGGGACGGTGTGAATGGCGATTCACTCTGTGTCTGACCCCGGGAGTGTGTGATGGGACGGTGTGGAGGGAGATTCACACCGTGTCTGACCCCGGGAGTGTGTGATGGGACGGTGCGGAGGGAGTCTCACACTGTTTTTGACCCTGCGCGTGTATGACACACGAGTGAGAAAGAGTGAGAAAGAGCTTTACTCCATGTCTTTCTCCGGGTGTCAGTAATTGGACGGTGCAGAAGGAGCTACACTGTGTCTTATCCCTGGAGTGTGCGATTGGACACTATGACAGTAGTTTAACTCTGCGTCTCACTCTGCGAATGTGTGATGGGACTGTGTGGAGGGAGCTTCACTCTGTGTCTCTCCGCAAGAGCGCGTGGTTTGACAGTGGACATTGTGCAGTCTGAACCCATGAGTCTGTGACGAGAGAGAGAGAGAGAGAGAGAGAGAGAGAGAGAGAGAGAGAGAGAGAGAGAGAGAGAGAGAGAGAGAGAGGAGAGAGAGAGAGAGAGAGAGAGAGAGAGAGAGAGAACGCTTCATTCTGTGTCTGATACCGGGGATGCGCGATATGAGAGTGTTGCTGGAACTGAGACCAGAGACTGTTGGGACGGTGTAAAGGGAGCATCGCTCTGTTTCTGACACACCGCGTGTGTGATTGGACGTTGTGCAGCAAGCATCTGTTTGTGTCTGAGTCCCTGAGTGTATCAGGGGAGGGGGGTAGAGGTAGCCTCAATCTGTGCCTGACGGGAAAGTCTGTGATGGATGATGTGGACGGAGCTCACTCTGTGCCTGATCCTGTGAATCTCTGATGGGACGTTGTGGAATGAACTTTAATCTGTGTCTCTCTCCGGGCGTGTGTGATAGGACAGTGTGGTACGAGATTCACGCTGTGTCTTGGCTCCGGGAGTGTGTGATGGATGGTGTGGAGGGATATTCACTGTGCCTGATCCTGTTAATGTGCGATGGGACGATGTTGGTGGCGGGAAAATTTCCTTTGTGCTTGCCCTCAGGTGAACGTGATGGGACCGCATGGCGTGAAATTCACTATGATCGTTACCCCGGGTGTGTATTATGGGAAAGTGTGTAGGGAGATTAACTCTGCGTCTCACTGTTCCTTGTTCGTGATTTCCAGTGCAAAACTGTTCCGCGAATTGGATCAAGAATAATAACCGGTGTTATTACGTCTCCACGTTTGAAACATCTTTCTATGGAGCGATGCAAGAATGTTCAAACCGTGAATCAAGGCTGCTGGAAATCAATTCAAGAGATGAAGCGGTATGTGTCACAGCACGAGGACATCCCACAGTAACACAGGAATCATCAAACACTCCCGGGGTCAGACACAGAGTGAATCTCCCTCCTCACCGTCCCATCACACACTCCCGGGGTCAGACACAGAGTGTATCTCCCTCCACACCGTCCCAACACACACTCCCGGGGTCAGACACAGAGTGAATCTCACTCCACACCGTCCCATCACACACTCCCGGGGTCAGACACAGAGTGAATCTCACTCCACACCGTCCCAACACACACTCCCGGGGTCAGACACAGAGTGAATCTCACTCCACACCGTCCCAACACACACTCCCGGGGTCAGACACAGAGTGAATCTCACTCCACACCGTCCCATCACAAACTCCCGGGGTCAGCCACACAGTGAATCTCCCTCCTCACCGTCCCATTGCACACTCCCGGGGACAGACACAGAGTGAATCTCACTCCACACCGTCCTGTCACACACTCCCGGGATCAGACACAGAGTTAATCACCTCCACACCGTCCCATCACACAATCCCGGGGTCAGACAGAGAGTGATTTCCGTCCACACCGTCCCATCACACACCTCCGGCGTCAGACAAAGAGTGTAAATCCCTCCGCAACGTCCCATCACACTCCCGGGGTCAGACACAGAGTGAATCTCCCTCCACACCGTCCCATCACACAATCCCGGGGTCAGACACAGAGTGAATCTCCCTTCACACCGTCCCATCACACACTCCCGGTGTCAGACACAGAGTGAATCTCCCTCCGCACCGTCCCATCACACACTCCCGGGGTCAGACACAAAGTGAATCTCCCCCCACACCGTCCCATCACACACTCCCGGGGTCAGACGCAGAGTGAATCTCCCCCCACACCGTCCCATCACACACTCCTGGCGTCAGACAGAGAGTAAAGCTGCCTTCGCACCGTCCCATCACTGATTCCTGTTGTAATCATCTGAGTGATTTTTCTTAGATAGTTTTCGATACTTGGCATTAATAAAATAAATTTAATTTCCCAGAGTTTTGTATCCCAGAATCTTGTGTCCATAAACCTTGAGTACTGGATTGGGAAATGCGAAGATGGGTAAGATTTGGACTGATGTGTGGGGTGAGAGTTGGGTATTAAGATAATGCTGATGGGATTAAATGGGATTCGTTTATGGACTGAAGTAGTTTTGTGGGAAAAGTGAGGGGCATTGGGAATTGTTTGTAGACTGTACGTGGGTAGGGGGTATGGTGGTACATTGGGAACTTTTGGGGCCGACATGTGTCTGCTGGTGAAGGGCAGGGCAGTGGGAATATTTCGGAAGCTGGCAGGGGGCAGTGGGGGGAGAGCAGTACGCCGAGATTATCTTGGTACTGACGCATGTCGGTCAGGAGAGCGCGGTGCAGTGTGATTAGTTTAGAGACAGTCGCCGGGTTGTGAGGAGAGAGAGCAACAGCCCGATTTGTTCGGCGAATGACATAGATCTGAGGAGCGAGATTTGGAGAACTGCATTAGATTGGAGACCAGTACAGGGCGATGGGCATACAGTGGGTTAATGTGATTAGTTTAGAGACACTCGCCGGGTTGTGAGGAGAGAGAGCAACAGTGGGATTAGTTTGTTGAATGACATAGATCTGAGGGGAGAGAGCAGAAGAACTGGATTAGTTTGGAGACCGATACAGTACACTGGGCAAACAGTGGGTTAATGTGATTAGTTCGGAGGTAGTCGCCAGGCTGTGAGGAGAGGGAGGAGCAGTGTGATTCGTTTGCTGAATGACATAGATCTGAGGGAAAAGAGCTGGGCAGCGGGAGTAGACGGTGGGAGAGTGGGGTTTGTTCGGGGACTGAAACAAATCAGAGGGGAGAGGGTGGGCTTGTTCGATTCGTAGGGGGACTGAAAGGGGACTGTGGTGAGAAAGCGGTTCGGTGGGATTAGTTTGGGGGATACGGGGCTCTGGGGAGACATTGGGTCAGTGCAATTAGTTGGGGAACTGACACAGGATTGTGGGGAAACTTTGGGACCGTGGTATCTGTCTGGGTACCGGCACGGGGCGGTGGGGGAGAACGTTGGAGTGGGATGATTTTGGGGATTGACACAGGCTGTTAGGAGAGAGCTATTTCCTGGGATTAGCTTGGGGACGGTCTCGGCTCGGGTTCTCTGCTGGAGCTGTTTTGTCTCTGTTGTAATTGTTTAACCCTCTTGGATAGGAATGTGGGCTTCCGTCTCGTGTACAAGGGGTCATTTGAAACGTCCAGCTGCAATCAGTGTGATCCGACCGCAGTCAGAAGGATTTATGCTTGCGATCGTGATCAGCGTTTCATCTGCGAAAAGCCGGCATCTTTGTTCCCGGATATTCCTGAAAAGATCCAGGATCTCTGTCAACAGCCAGTGGAGGCGACGTGAATGATATGACTAACCCCATTCTCCCCTTCACCCTCACTCCCCGATCTTTTCAGATTCGGTGCCCACCCTCTCTACCCCTCCTCCACTCCAATTGTTCCGCTTATCGCAAACATATTCTCCCCAGCAGACACCGACAAATTTCCCTCCCCTCCATCCCCTTCTTTCCCTCCATTCCCCCGTCCCGCTCTTTCTTCTCCCTCACCCTTTCTGACTATTACCACCAACTTCCTCCGCCCGCTTTCTTCTGCTCCCTCTGCCCACCTCTTTCACCTCTTTCCCCCTTTCTTACCCCTGTCTACACCACTCTCTTCTCTCTAAACCCTCCGTCTGCCTGCTGCGTCCCTCTCTTTCTCCTTTCCACCCACTCTCGCCTCAATACTGGGACGTCTGTGCCAGTGTGGCCGGTTTGAATCAAGTACTACCCCTCTATTTTCGCATTCTCTCTTCGTCAACGATCACTCCTCCATCCTCTCAAACTCCCTCCTCACCCTCTCTATCCCTTCCTCCTACCCCAGTTTCCAAACGCTGTCGCATCCCCATTTTCCTCACTACACACCGGCAAAACTCTGTCCCCATTGACCCCTGCTTTGTGGCTATTTCCAACCCGTTCCGTTCTTCTCCACCCCCTATTGCCTCGCCCTTTCTCTGTCCGCTCTTTCTCCTCTCTCTCAGCCAACTGTCTCCCACTTTCGGCTACCTCTCTACCCCTCTCTCCCCCTTCCCACCCCGTTCTCTCTGAACACTCCGTCTCCCTGATCTCTGTCTCTTTCTTTCTTCGTCCCACCAGCTCTCACCACAATCCCGTGCCGTCTGATTCTCGATCACCCGACCCTGGGTGAAAGTCTAAGCCAATTCCCTCTGTCTGTGCCGCTCTTGGGTTCATGCACCTCTTTACGTTTGCAACACTGATCCAGGGAATGAAGTCCCAAACTTCCCTCCCTCTCTACATAACCTTGATTTCCTGCAATAACCCCGTAGAACTCCCTGTACTCTCTTTCCAGGTCAGTGGCATTTATTTCCTAAAGCAGAAAGCCTCAGCGACGTCTTGTACCACAGCGAACTGATCTCCTGACTCCTGTGTTCAGTATCCTGACTGCTGAAGGCCAGTGTGACGAGTGTCCTGTCGTATCGAATATTTGATTTTTTACCTGAAATTTATACCATATAACCATATCACAATTACAGCACGGAAACAGGTCACCTCGATCCTTCTAGTCCGTGCCGAACGCTTACTCTCACCTAATCCCACTGACCCGCACTCAGCCCATAACCCTCCAATCCTTTCCTGTCAATATACCTATCCAATTTTACTTTCAATGACAATTCCGAAACTGCCTCTAACACTTTTATTGGAAGCTCGTTCCACACAGCTACCACTCTCTGATTAAATAAATTCACCCTCGTGTTACCCCTAAACATTTGCCCCCTAACTCTCAAATCATGACCACTTGTTTGAATCTCCCCTACTCTCAATGGAAAAAAAAAACTATCCACGTTAACTCTATCTATCCCCCGCATGACTATCTGATTTTTTACCTGAAATTTATACGTTCGGCGTGTACAGCTAATGTAAATTACAAACATTAATAAACACCGCAAAAATGTCGAGAATATGCTCGTGCGTTCAGAGATGTGATGTCGCAGGGTGAGAAGATGTTCCTGAATCGTTGTGTGTGGGTGTTCATGCTCCTGCGACTCCTCCCTGATGGTAGTAACGAGCAGAGAGCTTCTCCCGGGTGGGGAGAGTACTCAGTGATGGATGCCGCCTTCTCGAGGCATCGCCTCTTGACAATGTCCGCGATGGTGGATAGGGGTGTGACGTCAGAGTGGCAGCTGAGGCTGGAACCCTCTGTAGCCCGTTACTATTCTGTGCGTTGCAGCATCCACACCAGGCGGCGATGCGGCTCGTCAGAAAGTTCCCCACCGAACATCCATAGAATTTTCCTCATCTTCACTGAGAGAGCACATCCCCTCAAACTCCTAAAGCTGTGATCCCTTCTGACCAAGACAGCTGGGGATGGTGTTGAACCCAAATGCAGAGTCAGGTCTGGAATTAATTCAGACTCAGACTCGAAATGAATAAGACGGCACCAACCCAAACCAAAGACGACATCACAAGCAGTCGTACTGGAGACGGGACTCTGACGGTTTAGCACTGCTTTTACATTCTAGTCTTCTCAAAATGACTGGGCAGAGGGAAGCTACACATAATATCTAAATCGCGAGTGTGTGATGGGACGAGGAAGAAGTTTCACTCTATGCCTGTAACAGGGAGAGAGTGACGGGACACTGTGGGAGGAAGTTTAATCAGGGCGATGGGACAGTGAGGAGAAAGCTACACTCCGTCTCTGACCCTGGGAGTGCGTTATGTGATGTTGTGGAGGGAGCGTTGCTCAGTGTATGACTGTCGGAGTCATCTACTCATAAAATTCTGGCATTGGGACAGGTTTCAATGCGAAACAATTAGAAAGCAGCGCCACGCGGATCTTTTATTTATTTATTTGTTTGTTTGTTTGTTTGTTTGTTTGTTTGTTTATTTATTTATTTGAACAGCAAGCAAGCGATGAAGCCGATTCATTAAGCAAGTGCAAGAAAATATGACAGGCTAAACAATTGATTGATCTTTTTCCGCTTAATCTATAGATTGCTTCTTTATAATTGCACAGTCAGAGCAGTAGGGATGTCTGGCCAGAGAGATGAATGCTCTCATTGCAGAACATGCGACGGAAGAGAGAATTCCAGTCACACCGACGACGTCACCTGTGAGAAGTGCATCCAGTTCGAGCTTCTCGCACTCGGCGAACACTAGGGGGCAGCACACCGCCCCACTGAGTAACCTCTCAGTTTACACCTGAACTGGAGTGGGTTGTTGTGCAGTCAGAAGTAATTTACTCTATTGGTATGTCACAACATTGTGGGTCGAAGTGTCTGTTCTGTTCGGTGATTTATATTCACTGCTCTGCAGGAGGGGTAAAAAAGACAGAATTAAACTCATCGAGTGGGCAGAGAAGGGGGTGGGATAGATCATGGGCTTTGACGATAGATTGTGAAACACGGAGAACAACCACTTCACAGACAGCATACGCAGTGAGAGAGCCACAAATCTGTCACTGTGACACCTACACAACCCTCTCCATGACATGGACACAGCCCCGACCGGACGCTAAGTGACTCCAAACCGTGGCACCCTTACGCATCTCGCCGTGACGATCTGCGTAACAGCGTTGGAACTGGAACTGGATGAACTTGGGGTCATTCGGGAAGCTGAGGGGGTAATCGGGAGGACATCTAGAGAGGTATTTACAGCCACAGTGCAGGATACAGGAAACTGGGTGACAGACAGGAAGGTGAAAGGGGTTAAACTGCCAGAGCAAGTGCAGAGTCCCCTTGTGGCCACCGCGCTCAATGACAGGTAGATCACTTTAGATACTTCTGGATGGGAGGAGAGAGCTTCAAATGACCAAGCAGGGGAAAGTCTCACCGGTCAGGTCTCTGGCCCTGACTATAGTTCTGTGGCTTAGCAGGGAAGTGTGTGATATATGGCGAGCTGTACCTATAGGGTTGTCTTTGTTAGGGGAAGGAAAAGAAGGTACTGTGGACGAGAACGAGATTTCTCGACGGTATGCGGTCGTTATTTTCACCAGTATAGCGGGAGGAAATATGAGTCGTTTCTCCAAATTTCTGTATGTGCAGGTGTAGCCAAAATTGCAAAGAACATTCAGTTTAAAATGTGGTTGAGACGCACATAATATATAGAAACATAGAAACATAGAAAATAGGTGCAGGAGTAGGCCATTCGGCTCTTCGAGCCTGCACCACCATTCAGTATGATCATGGCTGATCATCCAACTCAGAACCCTGTACCTGCTTTCTCTCCATACCCCCTGATCCCTTTTGCCAAAAGTGCCATATCTAACATCATCTTAAATATAGCCAATGAACCGGCCTCAACTGTTTCCTGTGGCAGGGAATTTCACAGATTCACCACTCTCTGTGTGAAGAAGTTTTTCCTCATCTCGGTTCTAAAAGGCTTCCACTTTATCCGTAAACTGTGACCCCTCGTTCTGAACTTCCCCATCATCGGAAACAATCTTCCTGCATCGAGCCTGCCCAAACCCTTTAGAATTTTATACGTTTTAATAAGATCCCCCCTCAATCTTCTAAATTCCAGTGAGTATAAGCCTAGTCGATCCAGCCTTTCTTCATATGCAAGTCCTGCCACCCCAGGAATCAATCTGGTGAACCTTCTCTGTACTCCCTCTATGGCAAGAATGTCTTTCCTCAGATTAGGGGAGCAAAACTACGCACAATATTCTAGCTGCGGTCTCACCAAGGCCTTGTACAACTGCAGTAGAACTCCCCTGCTCCTGTACTCAAATCCTTTTGCTATGAATGCCAACATACCATTTGCCTGTTTCACCGCCTGCTGTACCTGCATGCCCACCTTCAATGACTGGTGTACAATGACACCCAGGTCTCGTTGCACCTCCCCTTTTCCTAATCGGCCACCGTTCGGATAATAATCTGTTTTCCTGTTCTTGCAACCTAAGTCGATAACCTCACATTTATCCATATGAAATTGCACCTGCTATGAATTTGCCCAATCACCTAACCTGTCCAAGTCACCCTGCATCCTCCTAGCATCCTCCTCACAGCTAACACCGCCGCCCAGCTTCGTGTCATCCGCAAACTTTCTTTTCGCATATCTATAAAAGCTTTTACAGTCAGTTTTTATGTTCCCTACCAGCTTTTTCTCATAATCTTTTATCCCTTTGCTAATTAAGCCCTTTGTCCTCCTCTGCTGGTCACTGAATTTCTCCCAGTCCTCAGGTGTGCCGCTTTTTTTTTGCTAATTTATATGTTTCTTCTTTGTACTTGATACTATCCCTAATTTCCCTTGTCAACCACAGGTGCAATACCTTCCCTGGATTATTCTTTTGCCAAACTGGGATGAACAATTGTTCTAGTTCATCCAAGCGATCTTTAAATTCTTGCCATTGCATATCCACCGTCAACCCTTTAAGTATCATTTGCCATTCTATCTTAACTAATTCACGTCTCATACCTTCAAAGTTACCCTTCTTTAAGTTCAGAAACTTTTTCTCTGAATTAACTATGTCACTCTCCATCTTAAGGAAGAATTCCACCATATTATGGTCACTCTTACCCATGGGGCCTCGCACGACAAGAGCTAAGTATCCCTTGCTCATTGCTCAGTACCCGATCTAGAATGGCCTGCTCTCTAGTTGGTTCCTCGACATGTTGGTTCAGAAAACCATCCCGCATACATTCCAAGAAATCCTCTTCCTCAGCACACTTACCAATTTGGTTCACCCAATCTGTATGTAGATTGAAGTCACCCATTATAACTACTGTTCCTTTATTGCATACATTTCTAATTTCCTGTTTAATGCCATCCCCAACCTCATTACTACTGTTAGGTGGCCTGTACACTGTATATATAATATGAAGATAGCAAGCATATGTAGGATAACAGTAAGTTCATTCACGTATTAGACAAACACGCCGGGCACACACACACACACACACACACGCATACATTTCTGCAGCTTGAGTCCCCTGGGCACTCCAAATGCTACCGTAATCTACAATTGTTCACAACAGAGATTGTCATCTGCCGAGTGAACACTGGTAGGGGGCAGCACAGACTCCTAGCTGGACATCGCGCCTCATCGCCGCAGGGCGGGCAGGAGCGTCAGCTCAACATTCCCGGTTTCGGTTGTATTAGTCGTGATGAAGCGGGAAGTATTCAACGTAGAGGGGCGGCTTTATTGGTCACATGAGATTCATTGACAAACTCAGAGAGAGAGGAGTTCATGAACCTCTTTGACAGGGATGTTAATGTACATGGACTGCAGGGAGATGGTTGTTGTTCAGTCAGAAGTGCTTTAGTTCAGTTGACATATCAGAACATTGTGGGCCGAAGGAACTGTTCTGTTCGGCGATTTACGTTTACTGCACTGCAAGAGGGGTAACAAGACAGATTTAAACTCATCGAGTGGACAGATAAGTGGGTGGGGTAGGTCAAGAACTTTGACGATAGATTGTGAAATACAGAGAACAACCAGTTCACAGACAGCATAGGCAGTGAGCGAGCCACACAGCTGTCACTGTGATACCTACACACCCCTCACCATGACATGGACACAACCGCGACCGGACATTAAGCGACCCCATACCGTGATACCTACACGCATCCCGTGTGACACTCTGAGGGACAGAGTTGGAACTTGAACTGGATGAACTCGGGATCATTCGGGAAGCTGAGGGCTGACAGGGAAGACATATAGAAAGTTAGATACACCCACGGTGTAGGGTACAGGAAACAGGGTGATGGAGAGGAAGGTGAAAGGGGTTAAACAGCCAGAGCCAGTGCAGAGACCCCTGGTGGCCAACCCGCTCAATAACAAGTAGACCACTTTGGATATTTCCGGATCGGAGGAGAGAGGTGCAAATGACCAAGCAGGGGAAAGTCTCACAGGTCAGGTCTCTGGCGCTGACTATGGTTCTGTGGCTCAGCAGGGAAGGGGGTGAAATCTGGCGAGCTGTATCGATAGGGTTCTCTTTGTTAGGGGAACGGAAAATAGGTATTGTGGACCAGAACGAGATTCCTCGATGGTATGCGGTAGTTATCGTCACCAGTATATAGGTAGAAAAATGGAGCCGGTTCTCCAAACTTACGTACGTGCAGGTGTGGACAAAATTAGAAATTACATTTAGTTTAAAACGTTGCTGAGGAGTTGGGGTTGAAGCGCACATAAAGTGTACTAAATATAACGTACGTGCAGGTGTGGACAAAATTAGAAATTACATTTAGTTTAAAACGTTGCTGAAGAGTTGGGGTTGAAGCGCACATAAAATGTACTAAATATAAAGACAGCAAGCATATGTATGATATCAGTAATTACATTCACTCATTATGTACACACACACACACACACACACACACACACACACACACACACACACACACACACACACACACACACACACACGCACACACACACGGAGTATTTGGGGAAAGTAAAAATAAATATCAAAATTATTTTGAACTCCATGGAGCATGTGGGGATCCTCCGATATCCAGGCAATCTTTTTCTTCTTTCATTTCTCTCTTTTTTTAAAAAATTCTTTCTTTAGATAAGAGTTTAGGGGGGAAGGTTATTGGGAGGGGGAGGGTTAATATCATTTTTCTTACTCTTTTATTACCACATTTATTCTTTGTAATTTCTAAAATGTAGTAAATATTTTTTTTTAAAAGGCCCCTGGGTATTTTGAATGCCAGCGTAATCTACAATTGTTCGCAGCTGAGATTGCATTCTGCCGAGCGAACACTCGGGGGCAGCACAGACTCCAGCCTGGAGGCCGCGCCACACCGCCCCCACCTTGCTCAGCTCCTTCATTTCCTCTCTGATCAGCAACTCTCTCAATTTATACCTGAACTGGAATCGAACTAATATCCCAGCGGTAAGGTTTCCCATTAGAAGGGGAGAATTGTGGTACAAACTAGAGTTGCAGGGACATATAAATAAAAACGCCATTACAGTTAGTTGAGTGGTTGTTGGGACAGATGTTGTTAAGACCTCTGAAAAAGTTAAAAAGCAAAAGGTTAACCCGGCTGGGACTCATGTTCTGAGCGGCGTACGTTTCAATGCGGGAAGTATTGTTTGAAGGGTAGATGCTCTCAGGTCAGCGGTCAACGCCTCTGAGACTGACACGGCAGATATTAGTGAGACATGATTGCAGGCAGGACAGTACCGTTTGCATAAGCTATGAACGAGACACCCAACCCTCACTGTAACACGGAGATGTTCTTCAATGGGACACTGAAAGTGTTTCGGTGTCACTGCCACAACCCACATCTGACATGAACACGCCCCTCATCGTGACACTGACACACTGACAGGCTCTGCACCACAGCGGGATTTCACCACTCAACGATACCAACACAGAGTCAGGCCCTGCACTGTAACTCGAATACAGTCCTCCCCGTATGCATAACACCCTCCCTCTCGAAAACCCCTCCCGACTCCATCACCCTACTGCTACACGATTCCCAGTCACTGTCACACAGACTGCAGTACACCACTCCCGTCTCCGTCACCCAACCCTCGCCTACAAGCAGCCCTGTCTCAGTCACCCACACACTCTCCTGCACACTTCGCCTTCTCCATCATCGCGTACGTACCCATACGCCCCGCCCCGTCTCCGTGATTCACTCCACCCGCTAAGCGATCCCCATATACGTCGTCCCTCCACTCTCCTCCCACTCTGTGACACAGGTAATTGTGGGGAGTATGAGGGCGAGATGATGGCTGGTGTTTCACCTCCCCCCGTACCATGGATATCGATCACCAGGATCTGAATCTCTCCACAACTCATCACGCGCAGGCCTGTCACGTGTTCCACACCACTTGCATCAGTGTTTGCATTCTCACCACCCTTTCCCTGGCCTCCTCTCTCCTCCCCTTCCTTCCTCTAACGGCAGCACACAATCCGCTCACACACACACACACACACACACCATCTCCGAGAGACACACACTATTCAAGACTACTGGAATGCCGAAAGGCTGGGTATCGGTGAGTGGGGAGAGCGGAGGAGGGAGAGGGTTTCGTACTTTTACTGACTCCGGTAGGGTGTGCTGTGATGGTGCGGGAGGTACTTCACATGTCTGACACCGGGAGTGTGATGGGATAATATTTAGGGAGCTTCGCTGGTTATCAGTCCCAGGAACTGCGTGTTTGGAAGGTGCGGACGGAGCTTCACTCTGTGTGTGACCCCGGAGTGTGTGTTGAAACAATATGGAGGGAGTTGCACTCTGTGTATGATCCCGGGGGTGTGTGACGGATCGTTGCGGAGGGAGCGTTACTCAGTGTATGTTTCCAGGAGTGTGTGATGGGATTGTATGGAGGGATTGTCGCTCTGTCTGTGACTCCTGGCCATGGGTCAGTGGATTTCGGCGTTTAAACAGACTCCGATCAGAGACAGTCAGCAAGAAAATGGCGCCTCACACGTTCTGCACCAACGACTGAATCTGAACACCCTTTCTGTGGCCCCACTCTCCTCCCCTTCCTTCCTCTTTTCACAGCACACCGTCCCTTCTCTATGATTCTTTCTTTATAATATATTTTATCGAAGGAACGGCACAATACAGAATACATAATGGATTACATTTTCCTCCATTTTGCTTTTATAACTTACCCCTAAACAAACCTCCCCTCACCCGCCCTCCCCGAACATACAATGACAGCTAATGTATTTACAATACGACACTTCACAAACACAAGTACGGACATTTCACACCCATACCCCCGCACTACTTCAAGACGAAGTCCCACACACATCTACAACATCTCAGATGATGCAGAATAGACTCATATTACAATTCATCAACCACCCTGTGAGGTAAACCATATGCGTGTTAAAAGGGAAGCAACTTCCCAAGTACAATCAAATGCCCTCAACTAGTAGGTAATTCATTAAGACTCCCAAAATATGACAAGAAAGACCCCCATTTCGAATAGAACTTTCTCACTAACGCTCTCAGAGTAAATTTAATCTTTTCTAATTTCAGAAAAAAAAAACATTAAGTCATCTAACCAAGCAGCTGCAGATGGGGGAGTGGCAGATTTCCAGACAAGCAAGATTCTCCTACGGGCCAAAAGCGATGTAAGTGAAATGATATCCGACTGGTTTGCATTTAAACCCAAAACATCATCTGCCACATCAAATACAGCTTTAAGCGAGCAAGGTCTCAGTGTCACCCCCAAAACCTCACTGATAATTTTAAAAACCAGTTCCCAATAGCAATCAAGCCGAGGGCAAGACCAAAATGCATGCACTAAACCAGCCGGAGAGAAGGAACACCTGTCACAGCCTAGTCTGACCCAGGATATATGTCAGCACGCCCGGCTTTACTTAAATGTACTGTGTAAAACTTTAAATTGTATGAACCCGAGTCTAGCACATGATGACAAGGAATGAACCCTATTCTGTGCTTTTGCCCAATATCCCACAGCCAGATCCACACCAAGGTCATCCTCCCAGCTAGTCGTAGTTTTATTTAGATCTTGAACACCCGAATACATCAGCTGAGAGTGTAGTACAGTGATCAGCCATTTATTATTAAAGCTAAGAGTGAGTTTGTCCCGCAACATAGCAGGTGGTAGATCAGGAAAAGAGGGATATTCATCCTTGACAAAGTGGAGAATCTTCAGGTATTGAAAAAAATGATGATACGGAAGGCCATATTTACTGCACAGGTTATCAAAACTATTAAATATGTTATCAGTGCACAAATCCTTAATGCGCATAAGACCGATCAAACCCCATTGTCTAAAAACTGAATCGAGGGTGGAGGGAAGAAATAGATGGTTTCGATGAATGGGACACAGAACTGAACTGATGTGAACTTATAATGCCAGCCAAATTGATTAAAATTTTTAAGGGTGGAGAGCACGACAGGGTTAGATGTGAATTGAGAGGATTTCAATGGCAATGTTCTGTGACACCTCTCCTAACACCTTGAAATAATGTAGTTGACTTAAGTGCAATAGAAAGAGGCTCAACAGTAATTGCAAAAACGATTCTATGTTTCGTAAGTGGGTGGGTGAGCAGCTCGACGTCCTGGTCCATATATGTACCAAAGAAATCGGTATGTATGGGAAGGTGTTACTGCAAAGTGAGGTCAGGGATTTTGCTATTAAATTAATAGGCAGGACCACCACCCGTCCCAGTGTGTCCATACATTGGAAGGCGATACAGTTTAGCATGTGGCTCAAGCTACGGTGCCGGTGGGAGGGGTTCAATATTCATTGTGTTTATTCCAAGGAAGGTGAGATGTCAACAGAAGAGATGGAAGACGGTTTACACATAAACTGGAGTGGAGCTGATATCCTAGAGGGAAGGTTTGTCAGTACTGTGCATGAAAGGTTTTGGGAGAATAGTTTTTCTCGAGGTGCAGGGGGATGGGATTCAGAGTTCGAGAGCAGATAGCGGAGTCTATATGGAGACAGATGTTGTTCAGACCTCAGAACAAGTCAGGAATCGAAAGGTTGTGCATCAAGCGACTGGTCCCCTAAGCTCCGTATATTTCAATGCAGGAAGCTTCTGAAAAAGGCAGTTGAGCTCAGGGCATGAATCAACACAATGAATTATGATATTGTAGCCGTTATTGAGAATTGGGTGCAAGAGGGACAAGCAGGATAGCACGATATTTCGGGTTTCCCTATTTTCAGACGTCAGAAAGCGGAAGAATTACAGGAGGAGGGGTGACATTACAGGGCTGAGCAAATGTCACCGCAAAACACAGACAGAACAGACAAGAGAATTCGTCTCAGTGAATCTTTATGGGTGGAAAATAGAAACATAGAAAACTTACAGCAGAATACAGGCCTTTCGGCCCACAGAGTTGCGCCCAACATGTCCCGACCTTAGAAGTTACTAGGGTTACACAATACCCTCTATTTTTCTGAGCTCCATGTACCAGTACAAAAGTCTGTTTAAAGAGCCTATTGTATCCGCCTCCACCACCGTTGCCGGCAGACCATTCCGCACACACATCACTCTCTGCGTATAACACTCACCCCTGACACCTTCTGTGTCCCAAGTCCACAGCACCTTAAACCTGTGTGTTCTTGTGGCAACCATTTCATCCTGTGAAAAAGCTTCTGGCTATCCACACTATCAATGTCTCTCATCATCTTATACACCTCCATCAAGTGACCTCTGATCATCCGTCGCTCCAAGGAGAAATGGCCGAGTTCCCTCATTCTGTTTTCATAAGACATGTTCCCCAGTCCAGGCAACTTCCCATTTACTTCCTATAGTGAGGCGACCGGAACTGAGCACAGTCCTCCAAGTGGGGTCTGACAGGGTCCCATGAGGTTGCAACATTACCTCTCGGCTACTAAATTCAATTCGACGGTTTACGATGGCCAATACACCGTGTGCTCTCTTGAGCACAGAGTCAACCTGCGCAGCTGCTTTGAGTTTCCTATGTACTCGGAACCCAAAATCCCTCTGATCCTCCACACTGCCATTAGTCTTGCCATTAATATTATATTCTGCCATCATATTTGACCTACCAAAATGAAACACTTCACTCTTGTTTGGGTTGAACTCCATCTGCTGTTTCTCAGCCCTGGTTTGCATTCTGTCAATGTCTCGGTGTAACTTCTGACAGCCCGCAACTCTATCCACAACATCTCCAACCTTCGTGTCATCAGCAATCTTAATAACCCATTCCTTCACTTCCTCACCCAGGTCATTTCTAAAAATCAGGAAGAGTGAATATCCCAGAACAGATCCTTGAGGCACACCACTGATCTCCGAACTCCATGCAGAATATGACCCGTCTACAGCCACGATGGACAACCACTTCTATGGGCTAGCCAGTTCTGGATCTACAAAGTAAGTCCCCTTGGATCCCATCCTCCTTACTTTCTCAATAAGCCTTGCATGGGGTACTTTAACAAATGCCTTGCTGAAATCCACATACACTACATCTACTGGTCTTCCTTCATCAATGGGAATGAGGAAATGAGGAAAAAGAAATGTATCGCCATGTAGACCAATGAACAGTCTGCTGGATTAGGAGGAACAGATCTGCAGAGAGATCGCAGTGTTAGAACCATGGAACCATAAATCATTACAGCAGAGAAACAGGCCTCTAGACCCTTCCTGGCTGTGCCGAAACATTTTTCTGCCTAGTCCCACTAACTTGCACCTGGACCATATCCCTCCATACAACTCTCATCCATGTACCTGTCCAAGTTTTTCGTAAATGTTCAAAGTGAGTCCGCATTTGCCAATTCATCTGGCAGCTCATTCCACAATCCCACCACTCTGTGTGTGAGGAAGCCCCCCAAAGTTCACTTTAAACTTTCCCCACTTCACCTTTAACCCATGTCCTCTGGCTTTATTTCTCCCCGAGCCTCGGTGCAATTAGCCTGCTTGAATTCACTCTATCTCTACCCATCATAATTTTATATACCTCTATCAAATCTCCTCTCATTCCTCTACGCTCCAGGGAATAAAGTCCTAACCTATTCAACCTTTCTCTGTAACTCAGCTTCTCAAGTCCCGGCAACATCCTTGTAAACCTTCTCTGCACTCTTTCAAACTTATTAATATCCTTCCTGTAATTAGGTGACCAAAACTTCACACAATATTCCAAATTCGGCCTCACCAATACCTTATACAACCTCCCCATAACATTCGAAATCTTATACGCTATACTTTGATTTATAAAGGTCAATCTACCAAAAGCTATCTTTACGACTCTGTCTACCAATGAAGCCACCGTTACGGATTTTTGTTTCTGAATTCCCAGATGCCTCTCTTCTGTTGTACTCCTCAGGACCCTACCATTTACCCTGCATGTTTTACCTTGGTTTGTCCTTCCAAAGTGCAAAACTTCACACTTGTCTGTATTATGCTCTACCTACCATTTTCAACCCATTTTCCCATCTCGTCGAAATCCCTCTGCAAGCTTTGGAAACTTTCCCCACTGTCCACCATTTCTCCAATATTTGCATCATCAGCAAATTTGTTAATCCAATTTACCACATTATCATCTAGATCATTAATAGAGATGACAAACAACAATGGACCCAATGCTGATCCCTTTGGCACACTACTAGTCACAGGCCTCCACTCAGAGAAGCAATCGTCCACTACCACTCTCTGGTTTCTCCCACTGAGACAATGTCTAATCCAATTTACCACCTCATTATGTATACCTAGTGACTGAATCTGCCTGACTTAACTCCCATGCGGGACCTTGTCAAAGGTTTTACTGAAGTCTATGTAGACAACATCCACTGCCTTCACTTCATCCACTTTCCTGGAAACCTCCTCGAAAAATTCTAATAGACTTGTTAAACATGACTTCCCACAAACAAAGCCACTGTGACTCTGCCTAATAATTTCCCGTCTGTCCAAAGGCTTGTAGATGCTATCTCTTAGTACTCCTTCCAATAATTTACCTACACAGACGTCAGACTTACCGGCCGGATTACTTTTAGAGCCTTTTTTAAACAACGGAACAACATGAGCTCTTCTCCAATCCTCCGGCAGCTCACCCGTGGAATCCGACATTTTAAATATATCTGGCAGGGCCCCTGCAATTTCAAAACCAGTCTCCTTCAAGGTCCGAGGTAATACCCTGTCAGGTCCTGCGGATTTATCTACTCTGATTTGCCTCAAGATAGCTAGCACCTTCTCCTCTTCAATCTGTATAGGTTCCATGACCTCACTACTTGTTTCCCTTATTTCCAATGATTCCATGTCTGTTTCCTTATTAAAGACAGACGAAAAAAAAAAACATTTAAAATCTCACCCATTTGTTTTGATTCCATACGTAGCGGACCACTATGATCTTTTAGAGGTCCAAATTTATCCTTTACTATCCTTTTGCTCTTAATATACCTGCAGATGCTCTTTGGACTTTCCTTCACCTTGATTACCAAAACAAACTCCTGTCTTCTTTTAACCCTCCTGATTTCTTTCTGAAAGATTATTCTGCACTTTTTGTACTCGTCAAACTCCTTATTTGCTATTGTTTCCTATACTTGACTTATATCTCTCACTTCTTTATCAGAGTTCCAATATCCTTTGAGAACCAGGGTTGCTTATTCGCATTCACTTTGCCTTTATTCCTGACAGGAACATACAAGCTGAAAATTTCTACTTTGAAGGTCTCCCACTTACCAATCACATTCTTGCCAGAGATCAACTTGCCCCAATCCACGGTTTTGCATTTTTATTTCTTCAAATATAGCCTTTTTCCAGTTTAGAACTTCAAACCGAGGACCAGATCTACCTTGTACATGATCATTTTCAAGCTAAAGGCGTTATGATCACATTAACCAAAGTGCCCCCCGTACACAATTTCGTCACCTGTCCTAACTTTTTTTCCTAATAAGAGATCTAATATTGCATCCTCTCTAGTTAGTACCTCTATATATTATTTAGAAAATTTTCCTGAACACATTTTACAAACTCTAACCCGTTTGGACCTTTAAAAGTATGGGAGACCCAGTCAATATGTGGAAAATTAAAATCCCCTACTATCACAACTTTATGTTTCCTGCAGTTGTCTGCTTTCTCTCTGCGGATTTGCTTCTCTAGTTCTCGCTGACTATTGGGTGGTCTATAATACAACCCCAATAATGTGGTCATACCATTCTTGTTTCTCAGCTCCACCCATATGGCCGCGGTAGACGAACCCTGTAATCTGTCCTGCCTGAGCACTGCTGCAATATTTTACCTGACTAGCAATGCCCCCTCCCACCCTTCATCCCTCTGCCTCTATCACGTCTAAAATATCGGAACCCTGGAACATTGAGCTGGCAGTCCTGCCCCTCCTGTAGCCAAGTTTTACTAATGGCTGTAATGCCGTAATTTCATGTTTCAGTCTACGCCCGCAGCTCGTCTGCCTTCCCCACAATAGTCCTGCATTGAAATAGACACAGCTCAGGAGATGATTACCACCACGCACAACCCTTCCAGTTGTTACTCTGCAAAAGGTTTTAACATAACTTGTTTTCACCCCCGCTCCACTATCGGCTCTGGCACTCTGGTTTCCATTCCCCTGCCAATCTAGTTTAAACCCTCCCCAATAGCACTATCAAATCTCCCTGCAAGGATCTTGGTCCCCTTTTAGTTCAGGTGTAACCCGTCTCTCTTGTACAGTTCCCAAATGCCCCAGATGTTTCGATTCCTTTCCTGTTCGATTGCATTTTTCCTCGTTAATGTGGTCATACCATTCCTGTTTCTCAGCTCCAGCCATATGGCCTCGGTAGACAAACCCTCTAATCTCTCCTGCCCAAGTACTTCAGTAGCATTTTCCCTGAGTAGCAATGCCAACGCCCCGTTCATTTCTCTTCCTCTATCACACCTGAAACATCGGAACTCCAGTCCTCCCTCTCCTGTAGCCAAGTTTCAGTAATGTCTATAATGTCGTAATTCCATGTGTCAATCCACGCCCTCAGTTCGTCAGCCTTCCCCGGAATTCTCCGAGCATTGAAATAGACACACCTCAGAAGATTATTATCAGCACACACAACCCTTCAATTTGTGACTTTGCAATAACAGTTGACAACATTTATTTTCACCCAAGGTCCACTATCTGCTCTGGCACACTGTCTCCGATTCCCCTGCATATCTGGTTTTAAATCTCCAAAAATCACTAACAAAACTCCCTGCAAGGATCTTGGTGCCCTTGTAGTTTAGGTCTAACCCATCTCTCCTGTACACATCTTCCCTGTCACAGAAGATTAATATCAAAAGGATAGTGAGGGATAAAATGGGCTCCTTAGAGAATCAGAGTGGACAGCTACGTATGGAGCCGAAGGAGATGGGGGAGATTTTAAACAATTTCTTTTCATTACTGCTCACTAAGGAGAAGGATATTGAATTGGGAAAGGTAAGGGAAAAAAGTAGGGTAGTTATGGAAACGATGACGATTAAAGAAGAGGAAGTACAAAAGCATTTAAAGAATATAAAAGTGGATAGGTCTTCGGGTCCTGACAGTATTTTCCCTGGGAACTTGAGGGCGGTTAGTGTAGAAATAGCAGGTTCTCTGACAGAAATATTTCAAATGTCATTAGAAACGGGGATGGTGCCGGAGGATTGTTGAATTGTCATGTGGTTCCATTGTTTAAAAAGGGTTCTCAGAGTAAACCTAGGAATTATCGGCTGTAAGTTTGACGTCAGTGGTGAGTGAATTAATAGAAAGTATTCTCAGAGATAGTATATCTAACTATCTGGATAGACAAGGTCTGATTAGGAGCAGTCAACATGGATTTGTGCGTGGAATGTCATGTTGGACATATCTTTTTGAAATTTCTGAAGAGGTTACGAGGAAAGTTGACAAGGGTAAAGCAGTGGATGTTGTCCATATGGACTTCAGTAAGGCCTTTGACAAGGTTCTACACGGAAGGTTAGTTAGGAAGGTTCAATCGTTAGGTATTAATATTGAAGTAGTAAAATGGATTCAACAGTGGCTGATGGGAGATGCCAGAGAGTAGTGGTGGACAACGGTTTGTCAGGTTGAAGGCCGGTGATTACTGATTTGCCTCTGGGATCTGAATTGGGTCTAATGATGTTTGTCATATACATTAATGATCTGGATGATGGGGTGGTAAATTAGATTAGTAAGTATGCAGATGATACTAAGATAGGTGGCGCTGTGCATAATAAAGTAGGTTTTCGAAGCTTGCAGAGAGATTTAGGCCAGTTAGAAGAGTGGGCTGAAAGATAGCAAATGGAGTTTAATGCTGATAAGTGTGAGGTGCTACATTTTGGTAGGAATAATCAAAATAGGACATACATGGTAAATTGTAGGGCATTGAGGAATGTAGTAGAACAGTGTGATCTGGGAATAATGGTGCATAGCTCACTAAATGTGGAATCTCGTGTGGATAGCGTGGTGAATAAAGCTTTTGGTATGCTGGCCTTTAAAAAATCAGAGCATTGGTTATAGGAGTTGGGATGTAATGTTAAAATTGTACAAGCCATTGATGAGGTCAAATTTGGAGTATTGTGTACAGTTCTGGTCACCGAATTATAGGAAAGATGTCAACAAATTAGAGAGAGTACAGAGGAGATTTACTGGAGTGTTACCTGGGTTTCAGCACCTAAGTCACAGGGAAAGGTTCAACAAGTTAGGTCCTTATACTTTGGCGCGCAGAAGGTAGAGGGGGGACTTGATAGAGGTATTTAAAATTATGAGGGGATGAGATAGAGTTGATGTGGATAGGCTTTTTCATTGAGAGTAAGGGAGATTCAAACAAGAGGACATGAGTTGAGAGTTAAGTTGCAAATGCTTAGTGCGTAAAATGAGGGGGAACTTCTTTACTCAGAGAGTGGTAGCTGTGTGGAACGAGCGTCCAGTAGAAGTGGTAGAGGCAGGTTCGATTTTGTCATTAAAAAAATGCATAGGTATATGGACAAGAAAGGAATGGAGGGCTATTGATTAAGTGCTGGCACGTAAGATTATCTGAGAGTATGCGTTAGGCACCTACTAGAAGGGCCGAGATGGCCTGTGCCCGTGTTGTAATTGTTATATTTTCATATGGTTATATTAGGAGGTCCCAATGATCCTGAAATCTGAAACCCTGCCCCTACTCCAGTTCCTCAGCCACATGTCATCCTCCAGAGCATCCTACTCTTACTCTCACTGGCACGTGACATAGGTATCAATCCTGTGATTACCACCCTCGAGAACCTGCATTTAACTTCCTACAAAACTGTCTATACTCATGCTTCAGGACCTCTTCACTGTTTCTTTCTTTGTCATTGGTACCCAAAATATCCGGGAGTCACTGTCACCCCCACAGAACCTCCTGCCTGTACCTCTAACTACCGAGTACCCTATCACTACCGCTCTCCTCGTCTTCCACCCTCCATTCTGCAGTGCAGAACCAGATTCAGTGGTAAACATCTGGCCGCCGCAGCTTGTTAAAGGTAAGTCATCGACCCCAACAGTATCCAAATCCGTTTACTTGTTGAGGACAATGGCCACAGGGGAAACCTGCTTGGCCTGCCCTTTTCTCTTCCCTCGCCTGACCGTAACCCAGTTAACTGTGCGCTGCTCCTTTGGCGTAACAACCTACGTGAAACTAATATCTATAAACTCCTCATTCTCCCGAATGGTCCGCAGGTCATCCAGCTCCAGCTCCAGTTCCGTAAAGCTGTTTGTTAGGAGCTGCAGCTGAATGCACTTCCCGCAGGGACACCGGATGTCTCCCTGATATCCCACATCCTGTAAGAGGAATCTTCCAACATCCTGCCGGGCACTCTCTCTCCTCCAAGTGGAAAAAAAACAAAAAAAAACAACTACCGGAACCTGTTCTCACCTCTGGCTGTTCATGCCGAAGCCTGTTGAGCCAATGCTTTGTCACTCTGCTCCTTCTCACTCTACTGCCCGCTCTCAGCGCTGCCTGCTGTATATGGCGGTCTTTTTTAAAACTTTGGTGCTCTACGTCACGCGCCTGCGCAGTGTAGTCTCACTGCCACAGCAGTGAACGACAACCTTTCTCTCCGAGATGCCTTTACTCTTTCACTCTCAGCCTCTTGCTTCTGTTTATAAAGGATGGTGGGCTTCATTGCTTGAGGGATTGAATATAAGTTGGTTGAGTTTATGCTGCAACTGCACAGGGTAGAGGTGAGGACGCACCTGGAGAACTGCATGCAGTTCCTGTCTCCTTAATTGAGAAAGCATGTACTGATTTCGATGGCGGTGCAGAGCAGTTTCACCAGGTTAATGGCAGAGATGAGCGGATTAGACTATGAGGAGAGATTGAATCTCCTGCGAATTTATTCATTGGAATTCAGAATATTAGAGGAGATCGTATAGAAACAGATAAAATATGAAAGGTGATAGATAAGATAGAGGCAGGGAAAGTTTTATCTAATAGTAAAAATGACTTGGATGAGGAAGGGGAGGGATGGGTTAGCAAGTTTGCTGTTGACACAAAGGTTGGGGTGTTGAGGATAGTGTGGAGGGCTGTCAGAGGTTACAGCGGGACATTGATAAGATGCAAAACGGGGATGAGAACTGGCAGATGGAGTTCAAACCAAATAAGTCTGAAATGCTTCATTTTGGTAGGTCAGATATGATGGCAGAATAGAGTATTAATGGTAAGACTCTTGGCAATGTGGAGAATCAGAGTGATCTTGGGAATCGAGCCCATAGGACGTTCAAAACACTGCGCAGGTTGACGCAGTAGTTATGAAGGCATATGTTATAGTGGCCATCATCAATGGTAGAATTGAATTTAGGAGAAGAGAGGTAATGTTGCAGCTATAGCGGACCCTGGTCAGATCCCACTTGGAGTACTGTGCTCAATTTTGGTCGTCTCACTGCAGGATGGATTTGGAAGCCATAGAAAGGGTGCAGAGGAGTATGTCTTATGAGGATAGTTTGAGTGAATTCGTTCTTTTCTCCTTGGAGTGACGGAGGATGAGAGGTGACCTGATAGAGGTGTACAAGATGTTGCGAGGCGTTTATCATGTGGATAATCAGAGGCTTTTGTTCCCAGGGCTGAAATGGTTGCCACAAGAGGACACAGGCTTATGTTGCTGGGGTCTAGGTACATAGGAGATGTCAGGGGTAAGTTTTTTTTAAACTCAGAAATGGATGTGAGCGTGGAATGGGCTGCCGGCAAACGTGGTGGAAGCGGATACAGTAGGGTATTTTTAGAGACTTTTTGATAGGTGCATGGAGCTTAGGAAAATAGAGGGCGGTAGGTAAGTTTAGTAATTTCTCGGGTCGGGACATGTTCGACACAACCTTATGGGCCGAAGGGCCTGTATTGTGCTGTAGGTTTTTTTTATGTTTTATGTGATGAAACATAGATGAAACCTTAATTAGGGGACAATGCCAAGAATCTTACCAATAACGCATCATCCACTTTCTCATCCAGGTCATTGTTAATAGTGCAAACAACTTTCCTGCCTCTATCGAATCTCTCAGGTTTCATGTTTTATCTGTTTCTATACGATCTCCTCTCCTATTCTGAATTCCAGCGAGTAGAGTCGCAGGTACTCAATCTCTCCTCATAGTCTAACACCAATATCTCTGCAATTAACATGGTGAATCTCAACTGAAACGCCTTTGAAACCTGTACCAGTACCTGTAACTGATTTCGGGAATATGCGATGAGAAAGTGTAGACGGAGCTTCATTCTGTGTCTCAAACCTTTGTGTCTGATCCCGGGATTATGTGATGGGACAGTGTGGAGGGAGATTCACTCTGTGTCTGACCTCGAGAGTGTGTGATGAGACGGTGTGGAGGGAAATTCCCTTTGTGTCTGATCCAGGGAGTGTGTGATGGGACGGTGTGGAGGGAGATTCACTCTGTGTCTGACCCCGGGAGTGTGTGATGGGACGGTGTGGAGGGAGATTCACTCTGTCTGACCCCGGGTTTGTGTGATGCGACAGTGTGGAGGGAAATTCCCTTTGTGTCTGATCCCGGGATTGTGTGATGGGACAGTGTGGAGGGAGATTCACTCTGTGTCTGACCCCGGGAGTGTGTGATGGGACAGTGTGGAGGGAGATTCACTCTGTGTCTGACCCCGGGTTTGTGTGATGGGACGGTGTGGAGGGAGATTGACTCTGTGTCGGACCCCGGGAGTGTGTAATGGGACAAAATGTGGGGAACCTGTGTAGTTTGTTGCAGCTGTGGAAGCCAGGTCGCTGGGTGTATTTAAGGCAGAAATTGATCGGTTGTTGATTGGACACGGCATCAAAGGTTATGAGGAGAAAGCCGTGAAGTGGGTTTAAGGAGGTTTAAAAAAAGGATCAGCTATAATTGAATGGCGGAGCAGACCCAATGACCGAATTCTGCTCCAATGTCTTGTGGTCTTATGGTCTAACAGAGGAACTTAAAATAAGACCAACAGATAGTCAATAGACAATAGACAACAGGTGCAGAAGTAGACCATTCGGCCCTTCGAGCCTGCACCTCAATTCTGAGATCAAGGCTGATGATCTACGATCAATACCCGGTTCCTGCTTTGTCCCCATATCCCTTGATTCTCCTATCCATAAGATACCTATCTAGCTCCTTCTTGAAAGCATCCAGAGAATTGGCCTTCGCAGCCTTCCGAGGCAGTGCATTCAAGACCCCCACAACTCGCTGGAAGAAGAAGTTTTTCCTTAACTCTGTCCTAAATGACCTACCCCTTATTCTCAAACCATGCCCTCTGGTACTGGACTCTCCCAGCATCTGGAACATATTTCCAGCCTCTATCTTGTCCAATCATTTAATAATCTTATATGTTGCAATCAGATCCCCTCTCAATGTCCTTAATTCCAGCGTGTACAAGCCCAGTCTCTCTAACCTCTCTGCGTAAGAGAGTCCAGACATCCCAGGAATTAACATTGTGCATCCACGCTGCACTTCCTCTATAGCCAGGATGTCCTTCCTTAACTCTGGAGACCACAACTGTACACAATACTCCAGGTGTGGTCTTACCAGGGCAGTGTACAAATGCAAAAGGATTTCCTTGCTCTTGCACTCAATTCCCTTAGTAATAAAGGGCTACATTCCATTAGCCTTCCTCACTGCCTGCTGCACTTGCTCATTCGCCTTCAGTGACTGATGAACAAGGACTCCTAGATCTCTTTGTATTTCACCCTTACCTAACTCTACACCGTTCAGATAATAATCTACCTTTCTGTTCTTACTCCCAAAGTGGATAACCTCACACATATTCTCATTAAACGTCAACTGCCAAGTATCTGCCCATTCACTCAGCCTATCCAAGTCACTCTGAATTCTGCTAACATCCTCATCACATGTCACACTGACACCCAACTTAGTATCATCAGCAAACTTTCTGATGTTATTCTCAATGCCTACATCTAAAACATTGATGTAAATCGTAAGCAGCTGTGGTCCCAATACCGAGCCCTTTGGCACTCCACTAGTCACCACCTGCCATTCCGAGAAGCACCCATTCACCGTTACCCTTTGCTTTCTATCTGCCAACCAGTTTTCTATCCATGTCAATATCTTCCCCCCTAATGCCATGAGCTCTGATTTTACCCACCAATCTCCTATGTAGGACCTTATCAAATGTCTTTCTAAAATCGAGGTACACTACATCCACTGGATCTCCCTTGTCTAACTTCCCGGTTACATCTTCGAAAAACTCCAATAGATTAGTCAAGCATGATTAGCCCTTTTAGAATCCATGCTGTCTCGGCCCAATCCTATCACTGATATCTAGATATGTCACTATTTATTCTTTAATAATGGACTCCAGCATCTTCCCCACTACTGATGTTAGGCTGACAGGACGATAGTTCTCTCTTTTCTCCAACCCTCCTTTCTTAAAAAGCGGGATAACAGAAGCCATTCTCCAATCCTCAGGAACTGATCCTGAACCTAACGAACATTGGAAAATGACTACCAATGCATCCGCAATTTCCAGGGCCACCTCCTTTAGTACCCTAGGATGCAGACCATCTGGACCTGGGGATTTGTCAGCCTTCAGTCCCATCAGTCTACTCATCACCGTTTCCTTCCGAATGTCAATCTGTTTCATTTCCTCTGTTATCCTATGTCTTTGGCCCATCCATACATCTGGGAGATTGCTTGTGTCTTCCCTAGTGAAGGCAGATCTGAAGAACTTATTAAATTCTTCTGCCGTTTCTCTGTTTCCCATAACAATTTCACCCAATTCATTCTTCAAGGGCCCAACATTGTTCTTAACTATCTTCTTTCTCTTCACATACCTAAAAAAGTCTTTTGCTATCCTCCTTTATATTCCTGGCTATCTTGCGTTCGTACCTCATTTTGGCTCCCCGTATTGCCATTTTAGTTAAGTTCTGTTGTTCCTTAAAAATTTCCCAATCATCTGTCCTCCCACTCACCTTAGCTTGTCATACTTCCTTTTTTTTTAATGCTATGCAATCTGTGACTTCCTTTGTCAACCACTGTGGCCTCTTTCCCCCTTTGAATCCTTCCTTCTCCGGGGGATGAACTGATTTTGCACCTTGTGCATTATTCACAAGAATACCTGCCATTGTTGTTCCACTGCATTTTCTGCTAGGATATCCGTCCAGTTACCTTTGGCCAGCTCCTCCCTCATGGTTCCATAGTCTCCTTTGTTCAACTGCAACACTGACATCTCCGATCTGCGTTTATCCTTCTCAAAGTTAGATATAGGAACAGTGCCGGACCGTTTGGTCCATCGAGTCCGCTGCGTCATTTCACCATGGCGGATACAATTCCCACACTGCCCAAATCTGCTGCCTTCTCTGCGTGTTTTTTCATGTCCTTAATAATCAGGAATCTCTCAATCTCTGACTTCAATATACCCGATGGCGGCCTCCTCAGCCGCCTGTGGCAACGACGTCCAGAGATTCACCACGTACTGTTGAAATAAATTACCCCCCCCCCAATCTCCGTTCTGAAAGGAGGGCCCTCTTTTCTGATGTGGACCCATTGGTCTCAGACTCTCCCACCACGGGGAAAATTCTCTCCGCATCTGCTGTATCGAGGCTTTGAAACATCCCGTCAGTTTCGGCAACACCCACAACCCACCCCCACGCCCCTCCCCAGTCTTCAGAGTTTCAGCCACCAAATGCTCCTGATTTGATATGCATCTCAATACCGGAATCATCTTCGTGAACTTCATTTCAAAAATTTCCAAAGCAAGCACACCTGGCCGGTTTAGATAACGGACCCAGAACTGTCCACAATCTTCCGCGAGGCCTCGGCAGTGCATTATAAAGTCTCAACTTTGCATCCTTGATTTATATTCGAATCCTCCTCACATGAATGCTACATTGCATTTAGCCTCCTCGCCACCGACTCCACCTCTAAACTAACTTTGAGGGAATCAGCCCAAGTTCTCCCAATTACCTTTGCGCCGCAAATATCTTGTCTTTTCTCAGCATTTGGGAAGTAGTCTATGTTTCTTCTCCCAAAGTGCATGGCCATACAGAAACCCATCCGCCACTTCTTTGCCCTTTCTCTCAATCTCTCAGAACCATTCTGTAGCCTCTCTGCTTCCTCAAAACCAACTGTAGATCGGTGACGTCACTGCCCACCCGCACTGACTGAGGTTTCCGGACGACGATGTCCATCTTCCAGTTAGAGGGAGGTACACGGGCCCAGGTTGTGGAGAGAGCTTCACTCTGTGCCTGGACTTTCACTTTTCGGGCCAGTTTGCCTCGCGTAAATTTCCAAGATCAGCTTTCTAAACTTAGCAGCTGCCATTTATAACCTTTTAAGCCATTTGGATTATTTTTTAAAATGACCTTTGTTTAGTTGTTGGTCGTAGACGGGAGCCAGTCTTCTGTTCTGAAAACAGAAACGGTTTGCAGTAATCAAGATCAAGTTAAAAACAAAGGTCTGAAAACAGAAACGGTATGCAGTAATCAGGATCAAGTTAAAAACAAAGGTCTGAAAACAGAAACGGTATGCAGTCATCAAGATCAAGTTAAAAACAAAGGTCTGAAAACAGAAACGGTATGCAGTAATCAGGTTCAAGTTAAAAACAAAGGTCTGAAAACAGAAACGGTATGCAGTAATCAGGTTCCAGTTAAAAACAAAGGTCTGAAAACAGAAACGGTATGCAGTAATCAGGATCAAGTTAAAAACAAAGGTCTGAAAACAGAAACGGTATGCAGTAATCAGGATCAAGTTAAAAACAAAGGTCTGAAAACAGAAACGGTATGCAGTAATCAGGATCAAGTTAAAAACAAAGGTCTGAAAACAGAAACGGTATGCAGTAATCAGGATCAAGTTAAAAACAAAGGTCTGAAAACAGAAACGGTATGCAGTAATCAGGATCAAGTTAAAAACAAAGGTCTGAAAACAGAAACGGTATGCAGTAATCAGGATCAAGTTAAAAACAAAGGTCTGAAAACAGAAACGGTATGCAGTAATCAGGATCAAGTTAAAAACAAAGGTCTGAAAACAGAAACGGTATGCAGTAATCAGGATCAAGTTAAAAACAAAGGTCTGAAAACAGAAACGGTATGCAGTAATCAGGATCAAGTTAAAAACAAAGGTCTGAAAACAGAAACGGTATGCAGTCATCAGGATCAAGTTAAAAACAAAGGTCTGAAAACAGAAACGGTATGCAGTAATTAGGATCAAGTTAAAAACAAAGGTCTGAAAACAGAAACGGTATGCAGTAATCAGGTTCAAGTTAAAAACAAAGGTCTGAAAACAGAAACGGTATGCAGTAATCAGGATCAAGTTAAAAACAAAGGTCTGAAAACAGAAACGGTTTGCAGTAATCAGGATCAAGTTAAAAACAAAGGTCTGAAAACAAGCTCTATCGATGAAGCAGTCCGCCAGCCCACATCACCTGACTTCCTGCTGCTCAAGAGTTGCAGAATAAGACAATGGGTTATTTACTTTGTTTTGTATGTCCACCATATAAAAAAAAAACACATCTCCGTGATGTATGAGGTGACGTATATCTATTCTGATATTAGATCTTATTTCGCACGGTTCACTTTGACATTTGTTTCAAAACTAAGTTGCAGAGTAGATGGATGCAAACAGTGAGCATATTAAGCAACTCATCAATTTATGTTGAAAATTTTATGTACTCGATGAAATTAGCTTGACGGCGTTAACGGTGGTTAGCTTGGGTACGTGTGTCTGAAAAGTGGTGATACAATTTGTGTAAAAATCGCAACCATCTTGTGAAATAAAAGGTATGGTTGCTGGTTAATAACTGTCTCTGTACCAGGCGGTGTGCGCCCTAACGCTCCTGTAAGTATTTCCTGATCATTGAGGGGTAATAATGGTTCCAGAAACTGGTGGTGTGAGTACACAAGCTCCTGGACACGTATTCGGATGCTTGAGGGGTATTCACAGTTCCTGAACCTGGTCGTGCGAGTCCTGAGGCTTCTGTAACTGCTTCTAAGTGGTTGAGGGACCGTGACTGCACTGGAAGGTGCGGGGGGCGTCCGGAATCCCTTGTACACACTTCCTTCTGATTGAGGGGTAATAACTGTTCCCAAACCAGGTGGTGTGAGTCCAGACACTCCTGAACATTCTTCCTGAGGTTTGAGGGGCAAGAGCTGTTCCTGAACCTGGTTGTGTGGGTCCAGATGCTCCTGTATCTCCTTCCTGATGGCTGAGGGTAAATATCAGTTCCGGAACTTGGGGTGTGAGACTTGAGGTCAGATAACTACAGTAACGATTCTGCAAAAAAAAAAAGGGTCGTTGCAGGGGAACCTCACTTTAGTGAGTTTACACGTGACTATTTAAATCAGCAACGACATGGTGTATCTCTGTGGGTTGAGAATTTCTCGTTCAGAAAACACAATACCGTCACTCACTGTTCGCCGTTCCCCATTTACAGAACACACTTGTTGACAGGGATGGATCAACAAGAAAGGCGCTTTTTATTTCATATCAGCGTGGCAAAACCTCAAGATGGGACGAAGAAAGAATGCTGAAACAATGGCTCAAAGATACTGGAAATGAGCTCAATCGAGGAGGAGGTTTGTGCCAGACCATTGAGGATAACTCCACTCCTGGCAAGTGAACCTCGCGAAACACCGTCCCATCACACACTCCCATGTCAGACGGTGATCGCAGCTCGCTCCACACGGTCCAAGCACACGCTTTAGTGGTGATACAAAGCGAAGCTTTCTCCACACTGTCCAATCAAATCCCGGAACGTGACAGAGAATGAAGCTCCCTCCACACCGACTCTACAGCCACACCCGGACTCAGACACAGAACGAATCTCCCTCCACACCATCCCATCACACAATCAGGGGATCAGACACAAAGAGAAGCTCTTTCCACACCGTCCCATAACAAGCTCCAGCCGCCAGACGCAGAGCGAATCTCCCTCCAAACAGTCCCGTTATCACACACTCCGGCATCAGACACAGAGAGAATCACTCTCCACACCATCCCATCACACAACCAGGGGATCAGACAGAAAGTGAAGCTCCTTCCACACTGCCCCATCACAATCTGGGGTGTCAGTCAGAGAGTGAAGCTCCCTCCACACCTTTTCATTACACACTCCTGTGGTCAAATAGTGAGCGAAGCTTCCTGCACACCGTCCGATCACACACTCCCATGGTCAGACAGTGTGCGAAGCTCCCTGCACACCATCCACGCACTAAATCTCCGGATAATACCGAGTGAACCTTCAACCACACCGTCACATTCACAAAATCCAGGGATCAGACACAATGTGAAACTTCCTCCATAGATTCCCATCAGAAACAGTGGTCAAACAGTGAGCGAAGCTTCCTGCACGTCGTCCCATCACACACTCCCGGAATCAGACACAGAGTGAATCTCTCTCCACACTGTCCCATCACACACTCCCGGGGTCAGACACAGAGTGAATCTCACTCCACACCGTCCCATCACACACTCCCGGGATCTGACACAGAGTGCAGCACCCTCGACACCGTCCAATCACACACTGCTTGGGTCAGACATAGTACGAACCTCCCTACACACGATCTCATCAATCTCTCCGTGTGTCTGACACAGAGTGAATCACCATGGGATCAGATGGAAAGTGAAGCTAATTCCACACCATCCCATCACAAGCTGCCGCCTCAGACACAGAGTGAAGCTTCTTCCACACCTGTTCATTACACACTCCCATGGCCAGAGATTGAGCGAAGCTTCCTGCACACCGCCCAAGCACTAAATCTCCGGATCATACCGAGTGAACCTTCCTTCACACAGCCCCATTCACACAAACCCGAGATCAGACACAATTTGAAACTCCATCCTCACCGACCCATCACACACACTGTGTTTAGAAACAGAGTGATTCTCACTCCACACCGTCCCATCACTTTTTCCCTGGGACAGACACAGAGTAAATCTCCGACCACACCGTCCCATCACACATTCCCGGGGTCAGACACAGAGTGAATCTCCCTCCACACCGTCCCATCACACACTCCCGGGGTCAGATACAGAGTGAATCTCCCTCAACACCCTCCCATCACACACTCCCGCTGTCTGAAACAAAGTGAATCTGCCTCCACACCGTCCCATCACACACTCCCGGGATCAGACACAGATTGAATCTCACTCCACACCGTCCCATCACACACTCCCGATAACAATTACAGCACGAAAACAGGCCATCTGTGCCCTTCTAGTCCGTGCCGACGCTTACTCTCACGGAGTCCCACTGGCCCGCACTCAGCTCATAACCCTCCATTCCTTTGCTGACCATATGTTATCCAAGTTTACTTTACATGTCAATACCGAACCTGCCTCTGCCACTTCTACCGGAAGGTCATTCCACACAACTACCACTCCCTGAGTAAAAAAAAATCCCCCTCGTGTTACCCTTAAACTTTTGCCCCCTAACTCAAATCATGCCCTCTTGTTTGAATCCCCCCTACTCTCAATGGAAAAAGCTTATCCACATCAACTCGATCCATTCTCCTCATTATTTTAAATACCTCTATCAAGTCCCCCATCATCCTTTTACTCTCCAAAAAATATAGAACTAACTTGTTCAAACTTTCCCTGTAACTTCGGTTCTGTAACCCAGACCTATACACAATACTCCAATTTCGGCGTTACCAATGCCTTGTACAATTTTAACATTACATCCCAACTTCTGTACTGAATGATCTGATTTATAAAAGCCAGCATACCAAAATCTTTCTTCACCACCCTATCGACATGAGATTCCACCTTCAAGGAAATATGCACCATTACTCCTCGATCACTCTGTTCCATTGCATTCTTCAATGCCCTACCATTTACCATGTATGTCCTATTTAGATTATTCCTACCAAAATGTAGCAACTCACACTTATCAGCATTAAACTCCATCTGCCATCGCTCAGCCCACTCTTCTAACTGACCTAAATCTCTCTGCAAGCTTTGAAAACCTACTTCATTATCCACAACACCACCTACCTTAGTATCATCTGTATACATACTAACTCAATTTACCACCCCAACATCCAGATCATTAATGTATATGACAAGCAACACTGGACCTAATACAGATCTCTGAGGCAAAACCACTACTCACCGGCCTCCAATCTGACAAACCGTTATCCACTACTACTCTCTGGCATCTCCCATGCAGGCACTGTTGAATCCATTTTACTGCTTCAATATTAATACCTAACAATTGAACCTTCCTAACTAGCCTTCCGTGTGGAACCCTGTCAAACCCCTTACTGAAGTCCATATAGACAACATCCACTGCTTTACCCTCGTCAGCTTTCCTCGTAATCTGTTCAAAAAGTTCAATAAGATTTGTCAAACATGAACTTCCATGCACAAATCCACGCTGACTATTCCTAATCAGACCCTGTGTATCCAGATAATTATATATACGATCTCTAAGAATAATTTCCTTTAATTTACCCACCATTGACGTCAAACTCACAGGCCTATAATTGCGAGGTTTACTCTTAGAACCCTTTTTAAACAATGGAACCACATGAGCAATACGCCAGTCCTCCGGCACAATCCCCGTTTCCAATGACATTTGAAATATTTCTCTCAGAGCCCCTGCTATTTCTACCCCAAGTCCCATAGATATCCTGTCAGGACCCGGAAATTTATCTATTTTTATTTTCTTTAAAAATAATAGTACTTCCTAGTTTCCATAATTTCCTTACTTTTTCCCTTACCTTACACAATTCAAAGTCCTTCTCGTTCGTGAATCCAGCGGTCAGACATAGAGTGAAACTCCTCAACACCGTCAGATCACAAATTCTGGAGTCAGACACAGCCTGAATCTACCTCCACACCGTCCCATCACACACTCCCGGGGTCAGCCACACTGTAGAGCTCCCTCCACACCGTCCCATCGCACTCTCCCGTGGACGGACAGAGAGTGAATCTCCCTCCACACTCTCCCATCGCACATTCCCGGGGTTAGACACAGAGTGAATCTCCCTGGATACCGTCCCATCACACATTCCCGCGTTCCGAAGCAGAGTGAATCTCCCTCCACATTGTACCATCCCACACTCGCGTGGTCAGACACAGAGCGAATATCCCTCCTAACCGTCCCATCACACACTCCCTGGAGCAGGCACAGAGTGACGCTCTCCACACACTGTCCCAACAATCACTCCTGGGGTCAGACAGAGAGTGAAACTTCCTCCACAGCGTCCTATCACATTCTCCCGGGATCAGATACAGAGTGAAGCTCCCTCCAACCCGTCCCATTTCACACTCCCAGTGTCAGACACAGAGTGAAGCTCCCTACACACCGCCTCATCACATATTCCCGAGCTTCGACAGAGAGATTCACCCTCCACACCGTCCCTTCGCGCACACCCGGGGTCAAACACAGTGTGAAACTCCCTCCACACGGTCTCATAACACACACAGTTGGTCAGACAGTGGGTGAAGCTCCCTCTTCACCGGTCCATCACACAGCTCCGGGTTCAGTCACAGAGTGAAGCTCCCTCCATACTTTCCCATCACAAATTGCCGAACGCAGACATAGAGTGAAGTTTGCTCCACACTCTTCCACCACCCACGCCCGGGGTCAGAGACAGAGTGAGCTTCTCCCTACAACGTTCCTTCACACACTCCGGGATCAGAAATAGAGTTAACCTTCCTTCGCATCGGAAAATCAGACTCTCCAGGGGTCTGAGACAAAGTGTAGTTCCCTTCACACAATCACACTCACAAACACCCGGGGTCAGACACAGAGTGAAACTCTTGACACACCGTCCTATCACACACTCCTCGGGTCAGAGTGTGAACGAGGCTCCCACCAAACCGTTCTATTACATATTCCCGGGGTCCGACGCAGAATGAAGCTCCCTTCACACCGTCCCGTCACAAACACCCGGGGTCAGACACAGAGTGAAACTCACTGACACACCGTCCTATCACACACTCCCCGGGTCAGAGAGTGAACGATGCTCCCTCCAAACCGTTCTATTACATATTCCCGGGGTCAGACACAGAGTGAATCTTTTACCACACCGTCTCATCACACAATATAGGGAACAGATGAAATGTGAATTTCCCTCCATAGCGTCCCATCACCCACTCCCGGGGTCAGACACAAAGTGAATCTCCCTCCACACCGTCCCATCGCACACTCCCGGGGTCAGACACAGAGAGAATCTCCCTCCACACCATCCTCTCACTAAACTAGAATGTTTGCGGGGTGGGAACCGAACTGAAGTAATGGGGAAGAGGAGGTTAGCTCACAAATAGAGAAAGCTTGTTGACAGTGCGAAAGGGAGGTTAGGCAGATGATAGAGTGGTGTTGCGCTTAAACCGAAGGCTTGAGATGTGTCTATGTTAACGCAAGGGCTGTTTTGAACAAAGCGGATGAACTTAGAGCGTGGATCACTACTTGGAGATATGAAGTGGTGACCATTACAGAGACAAGGGTGGCTCAGTGACAGGAATTGTTATTTCAAGTGCCAGGTTTTAGATGTTTCAGAAAGGGCAGAGAGGGAGGCAAATGCAGCGGGGGCGTGGCACTGTCGATCATTGATAGCGTCACCGCTGCAGGAATGGTGGACGCCATGGAGGGATTCTCTATGGAGTCTCTGTGAGTGGAGGTTAGGAACAGGAAGGGGTCGATCACTTTACTTGGTGTGTTTTATAGGCCGCCTAATAGTAACAGGAATATCGATGATGCAGATACGGAATCAGATCCTGGGAATTTGTAATAATAACGGAGTGTCGTGATGGGAGTTTTTAATTTCCAAAATATCAATTGGAATCTCCCTGGAGCAAGTGGTTTAGATGGGGTAGAGTTTGTTAGGTGTCTTCAGGAAGGTTTCTTGATAGATAGGCCTACAACAGGAGAGGCTGTACTTGATTTGGTTTTGGATAATGTACCTGGTCAGGTGTCAGATCTCTCAGTGGGAGAACATTTTGAAGATAGTGATCATCATTCTATCTCCTTTACAACAGCATTGGCGAGAGATAGGAACAGACAATTTAGAAAAGCGTTTAATTGGAGTTAGATGAATTATGATGCTATCAGACAGGACACTGGAGGCTTAAGTTGGAACTAGATGTTCTCAGGAAAACGTACGTAAGAAATGTGGCAAATATTCAGGGATAATTGTGTAGATTTCTGTATAGGCACGTTCCACTGAGACAGGGAGGTTATGGTAGGATAGAGGAAGCGTGGTGTAAAAAGGCTGTAATAAATCCAATCAAGAAGAGAAGTTTACAAAAAGTTCAGAGAGCTGGGTAATTTTAGAGATCTAGAAGATTATAAGGCTACTAGGAAGGAGTTTAGAAGGAAATTAGCAGAGCAGAACGGGTTATGAGAAGGCCTTAGCGGGCAGAATTAAGGAAACCCCCAACGCATTTTACAGCTTTGTAAAGAGAAAGAGGATAAGAAGTGAAAAATAGGACCTATTAAGTGTGACAGTGGGAAAATTGTAATGGAAACTGAGGAAATAGCAGAGGTACTTCATGAACACTTCACTTCAGTATTCACTGTGGAAAGAGGGACTTAGTGATTGAAGTGATGGTTTGCAGCAGACTGAAAAGCTTAAGCATGGAGATATTAATAGAGAGAATGTTCTGGAGCTTTTGGAAGGCATCAAGTTGGATTAGCCACCAGAACCGGACGAAATGTAACCCAGGCTACGCTGGGAGTTGAAGGAGGAGATTGCTGAGCCTCTGCCGATGATCTTCGCATCATAAATAGGGACGAGAGAGTTTCTGGAGGATTGGAGTGTTGCGGATGTTGTTCCTTAATTCAAGAAAGGGAGCAGAGATAGCCCAGGAAATTATAGACCACTGAGTCTTACCTCACTGGTTGGTACGTTGATGGAGAAGATCCTGAGAGGCATGATTTATGAGCTTTTGGAGGGGTATAATATGATTAGTAGTAGTTATCATGGCCTTGTCAAGGTTAGGTTGTTGCTTACGAGCCTGATTGAATTTTTTGAGGATGTGACTAAACACATTGATGATGGAAGAGTAGTAGATGCAGTCTATATAGATATCAGCAAGGAATTTGATAAGGTACCCCATGCAAGGCTTGCTGAGAAAGTGAGGAATCATAGCATCCAAGGGGACATTGCTCTGTGGATCCAGAACTGGATTGCCCACAGAAGACAAACAGTGGTTGTAGACGGGTCATATCCTGCATGGAGTTTGGTCTCCAGTGGAGTGTCTCAGGGATCTTTTCTGGGACCCCTAATATTCGTAATTTTTTATAAATGACCTGGATGAGTATGTGGAGAGATGGATTAGCAAATTTGCTCATGTCACTGAGGTTGGAGGTGTTATGGATACTGTGGTGGGTTGTCGGAGGTTACAGCGGGACATTAATAGGATGACAAAATGGGGTTAGAAGAGGCAGATGGAGTTTAACCCAGATAAGTGTGAAGTGGCTCACTTTGGTAGGTCAAATATGATGTCAGAATGTGGTATTATTGTTAAGACTCTTGGCAGTGTGGAGGATCAGAGGGATCTTTGAGTCCGAGACCATGGGACACTTAAAGCTGACCCGCATGTCGACTTTGTGGTTAAGAGGTGTTATGGTGTACTGGCCTTCACCAATCGTGGAATTGAATTTAGGAGCCGAGAGGTAATGTTACAGCTATATAGGAACCTGGTCAGACCCCACTTGGAGTACTGTGCTCAGTTCTGTTCGCCTCACAACAGGAAGGATGTGGAAGCCATAGAAAGGGTGCAGATGAGATTTACAAGGATTTTGCCTGCATTGGGGAGCATGCCTGATGAGAATAGGTTGAGTGAGCTCGGTCTTTTCTCCTTGAAGCGAAGTAGAATGACAGGTGACATAATAGAAGTGTACAAAATAACGAGAAGCATTGATTCTGTGGATAGTTAGTGGCTTTTGTACCAAGGGCTGAAATGGTTGCCACAAGGGGACACAGGTTTAAGATGCTGGGGAGTAAGTGCAGAGGAGATGTCAGGGGTAATTTCCTTTACTCAGAGAGTGGGGATTGCGTGGAATGTGCTGCCGGCAACGGTGGTGGAGGCGGATAGGGTAGGGTGGTTTAAGAGGCTTTTAGATAGGTACACGGAGCTTAGTAAAATAGAGGCCTATCGGTAAGCCTAGTAATTTCTGAGGTAGGTACATGTTCGGAATAACTTTGTGGGCTGAAGGGCCTGTATTGTGCTGTAAGGTTTCTATGTTTCCAGTTAGCTTAATCTCTGTGGTTGGGAGAGTTTTGGAGTCTATTAATAAATTTGTGGTTGCGAGGAACTTGATGCCTAACGCTAAAATTAGTCAAAGTCAGCTGGCTTCTGTCAGGGGAAATTATGCCGACAAATCTGCTAGAGTTCTTTGAGGAAGTAACCAGCAGGTCGGACAAAGGACAGGCAGTGGATGTCATTTATTGGATTTCCAGAACGCATTTGGGAAAGTGCCATGAATGAGGTTGCTCCGCAAGATATAATCCCATTGTGTTACCGGAAAGACACAGGCAAGGATAGAGGAATGTCTGACCGGCAGGAGGCCGCGAGTGGGAATAAAATGGGCTTTCTCCGGTTGGCTGCCAGTGACGAGTGGGAATAAATTGGACTTCTCCGGTTGGCTGCCAGTGACGAGTGGGAATAAATTGGGCTTCTCCGGTTGGCTGCCAGTGACGAGTGGGAATAAAATGGGCTTCTCCGGTTGGCTGCCAGTGACGAGTGGTGTTACTCAGGGGGGCTGTGTTGAGACCGCTACTTCTCACATTGATTTTCAATGCTGAGTGGAACAGATGGCTTTGTGGCAGAGTTTGCAGATGAAACGGAAGTAGGCGTAGGGGGTCTATTGCATTAACAATATCATAGAACAAAGTTCCTATCTAAGAGACTATTAAAAGACCCCATTGAATCCGGCTCGATCTCTATCACTGGAAGTGCATTCTCGCTCTGTGGCAACCCACATTCTCTGTGTGAAAAGCATTTCTCTGTAAACCCCTTGTACCACCATCCAAGCACCTTAAAACTACAGAACATAGAACATACAGCAGTACAGCACAGTACAGGCCCTTCGGCCCACAATGTTGTGCAGAAGTTTAAACCCCGCCTCCCATATAACCACCCAACATAAATTCCTCCTTATACCAGTCTAGTGGTCTCTTGAATTTCATTAATGTATCTGCCTCCACTACTGCCTCAGGCAGTGCATTCCACGCACAAACTACTCTCTTATTAAAAGGCCTTGCTGTAATATTCCCCTTAAACTTCCAACCACTTACCTTAAAGCTATGTCATCTTCTAATGAGCAGTGGTGCCCTGGGGAAGAGGCGCTGGCTGTCCACTCTATCTCTTCCTCTTAATATCTTGTATACCTTATCATGTCTCCTCTCACCCTCTTTCTCTCCAAAGAGTAAAGCCCTAGCTCCCTTAATCTCTGATCATAATCCATACTATCCAAACAAAGCAGCATCGTAGTAAATCTCCTCTGTACCCTTTCCAATGCTTCCATATCCTTCCCATAGTGAGGCGACCAGAACTGGACACAGTACTCCACTTGTGGCCTAACCAGAGTTTTATAGAGCTGCATCAATACCTCGCCACTCTTAAACTCCACCACTCGGATTATGAAAGCTAACACCCCATAAACTTCCTTAACTACCATATCTACCTGTGATAGGAAGACCTGTGGGGTAGGGTAGTTAAGAAAATTATGACCCCACCCCTCGACAAATCTGTACTTTTCATTGACAAACAACTTGAAACAACGGGAAGGTGTGAAGGGAGATTCACTCTGTGTCTGACCCCACGAGTACGTGTTGTGATGGTGGGGAGGAAGCTTTTTTCTGTTTCTGACACCCGGAGTGTGTGATTCGGCGGTTCGGAAGGAGCTTCACTCTGTTTATGATGAAAGATTGGAGTGACTGAGCCTGTATACACTAGAATTTAGAAGGATGAGAGGGGATCTGATAGAAACATATGATTATCAACGGATTGGACACGCTGGAGGCAGGAAACGTGTTCCCGATGTTGTCGGAGTCTGGAACCAGAGGACACCGTTTAGGAATTAGGGGTGGTCCATTTAGAACGGATTTCAGGGGGAAAAAAACTTTTTCATCCAGAGAGTTGTGGATCTGAACTCTGCCTCAGGTAGCAGTGGATGCCAATTCTCTAGATGCTTTCAAGAAAGACATAGATAGACCCCTTAAAGATAGTGGAGTCAAGGGATAAGGGGAGAAGGCAGGATCGGCGTACTGATCGTGGATGATCAACCATGATCACATTGAATGGCGGTGCAGGCTCGAAGAGCTGAGTGGCCTAATCATGCACCTGCTGTCTATTATCTATTGTTTCTGTCCACGGGAGTGTCTGATGCGACGGTGGTGAGGGAGATTCACTCTGTGTCTGACCCCGGGAGTGTGTGATGGGACGGTGTGGAGGGAGATTCACTCTGTGTCTGACCCCGGGAGTGTCTGATGTGACGGTGTGGAGGGAGATTCACTCTGTGTCTGACCCCGGGAGTGTCTGATGTGACGGTGTGGAGGGAGATTCACTCTGTGTCTGACCCCGGGAGTGTGTAATGGGACGGTGTGGAGGGAGATTCACTCTGAGTCTCACCCCGGGAGTGTGCGATGGGACGGTGGTGAGGGAGATTCACTCTGTGTCTGACCCCGGGAGTGTGAGATGGGACGGTGTGGAGGGAGATTCACTCGGTGTCTGACACCAGGAGTGTGTGATGGGACAGTGTGGAGGGAGATTCACTCTGTGTCTGACCCCGGGAGTGTGTGATGGGACGGTGGTGAGGGAGATTCACTCTTAGTCTCACCCCGGGAGGGTGTGATCCCGTGGGGTGGAGAGCGGGATGTGAGGGAGGGTGCTGTGGGAGGAGAGACGAGATAATCGAAGGAGCGGGAATGGCGGTAGGTGGGAGATTTGGAGAGAGGCCCGTTGTCCAGGGTCAAATGTTTTTCTGATCTCTCACCCATCCACCATCGCCGGAAAGGTGGAAGGGCCGGGACCGAAAATGTAGGGAACTCCCTGGTCGGGGTGCAATAGGTGGGTTGGTCGGGTCATCTCTAGGTCACTGCGACGGTGGGGTGGGGGTGATGGTGTTGGGCAGATGGGTGAGAGAGTAGGTTAAGGTAATGGACGCGCCACTGGACTCTGCTCACCTCTCTCAGAGGGAGGCTCATTCACCTCGGTGGGTGTGCTGGGGCTTTGGCCTGGGACAGTGATTTCCCGCGAACAGAGGGTTTGAAGCCCTGGGGATGGTCAGGTGCGGGGAAAAATAGCGAAACGAACGAGTGGTGCAAATCTCCAGGACAATAGAGGCTCTGTATGAGTGACAAAAAAATCCTCCGACATTCCCTCCTTCCTCATTCCTGCCATCCTTCTCTATTTCTCTCCTTCCTTTCCATTCTCCTCTCTCCACCTCCGATCCCTCTCTCCCTCCATCGTCTAAATTCCTTCTCCCTCATCCCTCCCTTTCCTGCACTCACTTCCTAACTATATTGCTCTCCCTCTCCTCCCTATCCTCCCCTCCGCTACCTCTCATTCCCTCACTCCCTCTCTTCACGCCGCTCGCTCGCCGTCTCCCTTCTCCCTCTTCCTCCCAATCTCCCCGTATCAATTTCTCCCCTTTCTTCCTCCCTCCTTTCCCCGTCTCTATCGCTGTCAGTTCCCTCTTTCCCCACACTCCCCACTCTCTCCCTGTCACCCGCTTCTTTCTCTCCACTAACCACCCAATTTCCCCTCTCTCTCCTTATCACACCCTATGTTTCTCCCCACTTTCACTACTCTACCCGCCACTCTAATCACTTTCTCTTAAGCCCCCATCCTCTCTCCTCCCCGCAATCCTCCGCCTGTTCTCGGTTCCTCTCTTTACCAGCTGCTCATCTGGTGTTTGTTGGTGTTGCTCGGACACGCTTGTCAACACGGGCTTCCTCTGACAACGGCTGCTTCCCCTTTTGAGCAAAGAGACGCAGAGAATCCTCGTCAGGATGGACGACAGCGAGACTTACATGAATGTGAAGTTCACAAAAACGGATTCACCGTCTCCTTCCGGAGGTGAGTGAGGCAGAAAGTCTCGGGGAGGAGAATCGCTCTCTGTCTGACCCCAGCAGTGAGTGATGGGACGGTGTGGAGGGAGATTCACTCTGTTTCTGACCCCGGGAGTGTGTGATGGGACAGTGTGGAGGGAGATTCACTCTGTGTCTGACCCCGGGAGTGTGTGATGGGAGAGTATGGAGGGAACTTCACTCTGTGTCTGACCCCGGGAGTGTGTGATGGAACGGTGTGGAGGGAGATTCACTCTGTGTCTGACCCCGGGAGTGTGTGATAGAACGGTGTGGAGGGAGATTCACTCTGTGTCTGACCCCGGCAGTGTGTGATAGGACGGTGTGGAGGGAGAGTCTCTGTGTCTGACCCCGGGAGTGCGTGATTGGAGGGGGTGGAGGGAGCTTCACTCTGTGCCCGACCCCGGGACTGTGTGACGGGACCGTGTGGAGGGAGATTCACTCTGTGTCTGACCCAGGGAGTGTGTGCTGGAACGGTGTGGAGGGAGATTCACTCTGTGTCTGACCAAGGGAGAGTGTGATGGAACGGTGTGGAGGGAGATTCACTCTGTGTCTGACCCCGGGAGTGTGTGATGGGAAGGTATGGAGGGAGATTCAATCTGAGTCTGACCCCCGGAGTGTGTGATAGAACGGTGTGGAGGAAGTTTCACTCTGTGTCTGACCCCGGGAGTGTGTGATAGAACGGTGTGGGGGGAGATTCTCTCCGTGTCTGACTCCGGCAGTGTGTGATGGGACAGTGTGGAGGGAGAGTCACTCTGTGTCTGACCCCGGCAGTGTGTGATGGGACGGTGTGGAGGGAGATTCACCCTGTGTCTGTCCCCGGGAGTGTGTGATGGGACGGTGTGGACGGAGATTCACTCTGTGTCTGACCTCGGGAGTGTGTGATAGAACGGTGTGGATCGAGTCTCACTCTGTTTCTGACCTTCACTGCTCTGTCCCCAGCTGAACCTGATGTATCGTACGCGGAACTTAATGTCAAGACGCTCTCGGCGCCCCGGGTCCGGATAGATGGAGGTCAGTTTCATCTTTGTTGCCCTGACTGTGTTTAGCTGATATGCTCAATCCTGTTGAGAGATCTCAGGAAAAACTTACAGTTGACCCTACTGATTCCCTGTTTGAGCATCAGCCGTAGTGATCGCGTGGGAGAGGCGATTGGGGGTGGGTTGTTGGTGAAATTTGAGAGCGCGGTATAAAGCCTTAACCACTCTCTCCCTTTTTAAATCCAACTCTCTTTTCCCTCTTTCCCCTTCGCTCCACTCTCTTAACTCCTCCACCCTCTCTTTCCCTCCTCTCTCTCCTAGATTTCCCTATTGTCTCCCACTGTCCCCTTCTCTTAGCCATCTCTCCTTGCCCTCTCTCTCTCCCGTCTCTAACACTCTCTGTCTCCCCCGGCACTCTTTCCGGCTCTCTCTGCTCTCTCTCTTCCTTCCCTGTCTGCTCCTCCCGGACTTCGCACTTCTTTCGGCCCCGAATTTTTCCACTTATCAACCCTCGCGCCTTCTGCTCCTGTCCATCCACGCCTCTCTTCCTACCCCGGACGGTCTCTCCCCTCGCTCTTCTCTCTCCCTCTCAAATTATCTTCTTCTGTCTTCCCCATCCCTCTCCCACTTTTCTCCTCCCCTTACTCTCCCTTCTCTGCACCATTTTTCGCCTTCTCTCAAACCTCTACCTATCGTCTCACTGTTCCAGACTCTCTGCTCCTCTCTCTTCGCCTCTTTCACCCCTTTCTCCCTCTCCATTATTTCTCTCGCATCTTCCCGACCATCGCCATTATCGCTGTCTCACCTTCTCTGTCCGTCGCTCTACTTTTCTTCCTTCCTGTGTGTCACCTCTCTCCCCCCTCTCCCTCACACCCTCTCGTTGTCTCATCCCCTTTCACCCCTTCACTTATCCCACACTCTCTTCTCTCGCCCAACTCCCTCCCCCATTACCCCTCTCCCTGTTCCTTATCTGCCTGTCCGACTCGCTCTCTCTCTCCTAGAAGGTCTGAACACCACCTACTCAGAGCTGAATTTTCGGAAAGAAGAAACCCGCATCGATAAGGCCGAAGATCCTTCCATTTCCTCCGGACACAGCAGGCTGTCAATCACTGCACAAACAGGTCAGAGTTCACAGTGATTACGTCTTTATGAATGGGTCACGTGCCAAGTGTCCCAGTTTCTAATGCATCTGCATCAACCACTTCCTCTGTCAGCTCGTTCCACTGACTGACAACCATCTGGGTAACAAAAGGTTGTCACTCGGCTCCCCAGTGAAATCCTTGTCAGTGATGTATACAAATGATCTCTATGAAATTGTAGATGGCTGGGTTAGAAACATAGAAAGATAGAAAAGCTACATCCAAACACAGGTTCTTCGGTCAAGAAAGCTGTGCCGAACATGCCCCTACCTAAGAGCTAGCTAGGCTGTACCCATAGCCCTCTATTTTTCTAAGTTCCATGTAGCAATCCAGGAGTCTCTTAAAATACCCTATCGCTTCCGCCTCCACCACCGCTGTTGGCAGCCCATTCATAGAAACATAGGAACATAGGCGCAGGAGTAGGCCATTCGGCCCTTAGAGCCTGCACCGCCATTCAGTACGATTATGACTGATTATCCAACTCAGAACCCTGTACCTGCTTTCTCTCCATACCCCCGATCCGTTTAGTCACAAGGGCCATATCTAACTTCCTCTTAAATATAGCCAATGAACCGGCCTCAACTGTTTCCTGTGGCAGAGAATTCCAGATTTTGCACACTTTGTGTGAAGACGTTTTTCCTCATCTCGGTTCTAAATGGCTTCCTCTTTATTCTTAAACTGTGACCACTCGTTCTGGACTCCCCCAACATCAGAAACAATCTTCCTGCATCTAGCCTGTCCAATCCCTTTAGAATTTTGTACGCTTCAATAAGATCCCCCCTCAATCTTCTCAATTCCACTGAGTATAAGCCTAGTCGATCCAGTCTTTCTTCATATGAAAGTCCTGCCATCCCAGGAATCAATCTGGTGAACCTTGTTTGTACTCCCTCTATGGCAAAAATGTCTTTCCTCGTATTAGGGGACCAACACTGCACATAATACTCTAGGTGCGGTCTCACCAAGGCCTTGTACAACTGCAGTAGAACCTCCCTGCTCCTTTACTCAATTCCTTTTGCTATGAATGCCAACATACCATTTGCCTTTTTCACCGCCTGCTGTACCTGCATCCCACCTTCAATGACTGGTGTACAATGACACCCAGGTCCCGTTGCACCTCCCCTTTTCCTAATCGGAAAACATTCCGATAATAATCTGTTTTCCTGTTCTTGCAACCAAAGTGGATAACCTCACATTTATCCTCGTTAAATTGCACCTGCCATGAATTTGCCCACTCACCTAACCTTCCAAGTCACCCTGCATCCTCTTAGCATCCTCCTCACAGTTAACACCGCCGCCCAGCTTCGTGTCATTCTCAAACGTGGAGATGCTGCATTTAATTGCCTCGTCTAAATCATTAATATATATTGTAAACAACTGGGGTCCTAGCACTGAGCCTTGCGATAACCCACTAGTCACTGCCTGCCATTCTGAAAACGTCCCATTTACTCCCACCTTTTGCTTCCTGTTTGCCAACCAATTCGCTATCCACATCAATACCAAACCCCCAATACCGTGTGCTTAAAGTTTGCGCACTAATCTCCCGTGTGGGATCTTGTCAAAAACCTTTTGAAAATCTAAATATACCACATCCACTAGCCTCTCCCGTATCCACTCTACGAGTTACATCTTCAAAAAAATTCTATAAGATTCGTCAGACATGATTTTACTTTCACAAATCCATACAGTCTTTGTCCGATCATTTCGCCGCTTTCTAAATGTGGTGTTATCACATCTTTGATAACGGTCTGTAGCATTTTCCCCACAACTGATGTCAGACTAACCGGTCTATAATTCCCCAGTTTTTCTCTCCCTCCTTTTTTGAAAAGTGAGGTTACATTAGCCACCCTCCAAACCTCAGGAACTAATCCAGAATCGAAGGAGTTTTGAAAAATTATCACAAATGCATCCACTATTTTTCTGGGCTACTTCCGTAAGCACTCTGGGATGCAGACCATCTGTCCCTGGGGATTTAGCTGCCTTTAAACCCATCAATTTACCTAACACCACTTCCCTACTAACATGTATTTCCCTCAGTTCCTCCATCTCACTAGACCCTCGGTCCCCTACTATTTCCAGAAGATTATTTATGTCCTCCTTAGTGAAGACAAAACCAAAGTAATTATTCAATTGGTCTTTCATGTCCTTGTTCCCCATGATCAATTCACCTGTTTCTGACTGTAAGGGTCCTACATTTGTCTTGACCAATCTTTTTCTTATCACATTTATATGAAAGCTTTTACAGTCAGTTTTTATTTTCCCTGCCAGCTTGCTCTCATAATATATTTTTTTCCCATTCCTAATTAAGCCCTTTGTCATCCTCTGCTGGTCGCTGAATTTCTCCCAGTCCTCAGGCGTGCCGCTTTTTCTGGCAAATTTGTCCGTTTCTTCCTCGGACTTGATACTATCCCTAATTTCCCTTGTCAGCCACGGGTGTGCTACCTTCCCTGGTTTATTCTTTTGCCAAACTGCGATGAACAATTGTTGTAGTTCATTCATGCGATCTTTAAATGCTTGCCATTGCATATCGACCGTCAACCCTTTAAGTATCATTTGCCAGTCTATCTTAGCTAATTCAGGTCTTCTACCATCAAAGTTACCCTTCTTTAAGTTCAGTAACTTTGTTTCTGAATTAACTATGTCAATCACCATCTTAATGAAGAATTCCACCATATTATGGCTACTCTTACCCAAGTGGCCTCGCACGACAATACTGCTAACTAACCCTTCCTCATTGCTCAATACCCAATCTAGAATGGCCTGCTCTCTAGTTGGTTCCACGACATGTTGGTTCAGAAAACCATCCCGCATATATTCCAGGAAATCCTTTTCCTCAGCACCCTTACCAATTTGGTTCACCCAATTTATATGTAGATGCAAGTCACCCATTAAAACTACTGTTCGTTTATTGCACGCATTTCTAAATCCTGTTTAATGTCATCCCCAGCCTCACTACTACTGTTAGGTGTCCTATACACAACTCACACCAGCGTTTTCTGACTCTTAGTATTATGCAGCTCTAGCCATATCGATTCCACATCCTCCAGGCTAATGTCCTTTTCTATTGCGATAATCTCCTCTCTCACCAGCAACGCTACCCCACCTCATTTTCTTTCCTCTCTAACCATCCTGAATATTGAATATCCCTGGATGTTGAGCTTCCATCCTTGGTCACCCTGGAGCCATGTCCCTGTGATCCCAACGATATCATATTCATTAATAACTATCTGCACATTCAATTCATCCACCTTATTACGAATGCTCCTCGCATTGACACACAAAGCCTTCAGCCTTGTTTTTACAACACTCTTAGCCCTTATACAATTATCTTTAAAAGTTGCCCTTTTTGATTTTTGCCCTGGATTTGCCTGCCTGCCACTTCTACTTTTCGCCTTACTACTTTTTGCTTCTACCCTCATTTTACACCCCTCTGTCTATCTGCACTTGTTCCCATCCCCCTGCCACATTAGTTTAAATCCTCCTGAACAGCAGTAGCAAACACTCCCCCTAGGACATTGGTTCCAGTCCAGCCCAGGTGCAGGCCGTCCTCTTTATACCGGTCCTACCTCCCCCGAAACTGGTTCCAATGCCCCAGAAATTTGAATCCATCCCCCCTGCTCCATTTTTCAAGCCACGTATTCTTCTGAAATATCCTCCATTTATATTCTGACTAGCACGTTGCACTGGTAGTAATCCAGAGATTATTACCTTTGTGGTCCTACTTTTTAGTTTATCTCTTAACTCCCTAAATTCACCTGGTAGGACCTCATCCCGTTTTTTACCTATATCTTTGGTACCTATGTGCACCACGACCACTGGTTGTTCACCCTCCCACTGCAGAATGCCCTGCAGCCGCTCAGAGACATCCTTGACCCTTGCACCAGGGAGGCAACATACCATCCTGGAGTCTCGTTTGCGGCTGCAGAAACGCTTATCTATTCCCCTTACAATCGAATCCCCTATCACTATATCTCTCCCACTCCTTTTCCTTCCCTCCTGTGCCACAGAGCCACCCATGGTGCAATGAACTCGGCTGCTGCTGCCTTCCCCTGATGAGACATTTCCCCAACAGTATCCAAAACAGTGTATCTGTTTAGGAGGCAGATGACTTCAGGGAAATCCTGCACTACCTGCCTACTGCTACGTTGTCTAGTGGCAACACATTCCCTTTTTGCCAGTGTAGCCTTTACCTGCGGTGTGAACAACTCACTGAACGTGCTATTCACGACTTTCTCAGCATCGCGGATGCTACAGTATAAATCCAATCGCAGCTCCAGACGCTCAATGCGGTCTTTCAGAAGCTGCAATTGGACACACTTCCTGCACACATAGTCGACAGGGACACTGGGAGTATCCCTAACTTCCCACATGCTGCGGTATGAACAATCCACGGGGCTGATTTCAGCTGCTGCATGACCTACCCAATACTTTGCCTCAACTTTTGAAACTTTCTCCTTTTAAAGGAACTTAGCCGGCCTTACCTCACTTGGAGTGAAGCTCGTCCTCATCCTCTGCGCGCCGAAGCTTCACGAGACAAAGCCTTCCTACTCTGTCTCCGTCTACTCCTTCGCCCGCTCCGTCTAACTGTTCTCTTTAAATACTCCCACTGCCTCACGGCCCGACTTACACGCGCTTGCGCAGTCGTGCCCCCGTTAAACTGCCGAAGAAAAAATCCGCACTCAACACTCCCTACGGAAAAAAAAATCTACCCTCTATACTTACTTCCAAGCACCTTAAAACCATGCCCTCTCATGCTAGCCCTTACAGCCATGGGGAAAAGCCTCTGACTATCCGCACGATCAATTCTTCTCATCATCTTGTACACCTCTATCAGGTCACCTCTCATCCTCTGTCGCTCCAAAGAGAAAAGGCCGAGTTCATTCAACCTATTCTCATAAGGCCTGCTCCCCAATCCAGGCAACATCCTTGTAAATCTCCTCTTCACCCATCCTGTGGATTCCCCGTCTTTCCTATCGTGAAGCGACTAGAACTGAGCACAGTATTCCAAGTAGCGTCTGACCAGGGCCCTATATAGCTGTAACATTACCTCTGCTCTTAAATGTATATAAATGATCCGGATGAAATTGCAGACAGTTGGGTTTGTAGGTTTGATATGGCGAGAGGTGGTGCTGTGGAGAGCGGAGAAGACCGGCAAAGAATTCAGTATGACGTAGATCAGTTACAGATATGGTCTGGAGACCGGGCAGAGCGAGTTTAACCCGGATAAACATAGGTCAAATGAAAGAAATGACACGCTGTCAAAGCCAAGACCCTAAACAGTGTTGAAACATAGAAACATAGAGAACTTACAGCACAATACAACCCTTCAGCCCACAATGATGTGCCGAACATGTCCTTACTTTAGATGGGCTGAGGATCTTAGGGTCCACTGTCATAGCTCCCTGAACGTGGATGCACAGTTTGATGGGATGGGTAAGATGTCCTGTGGCATTCTTGCCTTCATTTGTCGGGGCATTGAGTACAAATATCAGGGAATTATATTGCAACTTTATAAAAATCACTGGTTAGGCTGAATCAGGCGTATTGTATACAGTTCTGGTCACCCCATTATCGGAGGATGTCAGGGCGTTGGGGAGCCTCCGGAGAGGTTTAACAGGACTCTGCCGGGATTCGATGGCATTTCAGAAATGCCGATTGAGAGAGGGAGGGTTTGATCGTGGTGGAAGGAGAGAGCGCGGATGGTAGGTGGAAGGGAGACCCAGTGGGGTCACGGCTGAATTCACACACACTCTGAATGGTCTCTCTACAGGTCCGCATAAACAGGAGCCGAAAGAGAACATCGGAAATAGACCCGACCGTAAGATCTGCCTGCTCTGCCTAGTTACATCTGTCCTCGTCGCGATAGTGGCCGGGCTGTCGATCCATGGTGAGTCGATCGGGCTCCTGGTGGAGTCAGACGGAAGCAAACAGAGTGGAAAGAAACGTGAGCGTTAAACACCATAGTGACACAGACACGCCCCTCAATGTGACACTGACATACTGTTCACCGTGACACCAACAAGTACCTCATCGTGCCACCGACTCGCCCCTCACGGTGAAATTGGCACTACCCTCACGTTGACAGGGACACAAGTCCCACCATGACACAATTACGCAAACAGCGTGACACCGAGTCGCACCTCACCGTGACGCCGAATTTCACCTCACCTTGACACCGAGTCTTCCAGCACCGTGACACCGGCAGCCCCTTCACTGAAACATCGATACTCACAAAACCGTGGCACCGACACGACCCAACACGTGAGACTGACACCTCACAGTGAAGCATATGCGGCCGTCACCGTGAATCCGACACGTTCCATAACGTGACAACGACATTTCATTCACCGTGATACCGACACTCTGTTCAATGTGACACTGACATCCCCCTCACTGTAACACCGACACGATCCTCACCGTGACCCCGACAATCCCTACCCGTGACACCGACACTCGGTTCAACGTGACACTGACATCCCCCTCACTGTAACACCGACACGATCCTCACCGTGACCCCGACGATCCCCTACCCGTGACACCGACACTCGGTTCAACGTGACACTGACTTCCCCCTCACTGTAACACCGTCAGGATCCTCACCGTGACCCCGACAATCCCCTACCCGTGACACCGAAACTCGGTTCAATGTGACACTGACATCCCCCTCACTGTAACACCGACACGATCCTCATCGTGAAACGGACGCGCACTTCACCTGAACGCCAGGGCACGCCTCACCGTGACCCCGACGACCCCCTACCCGTGTCACCGACACAGCCCGTACTGTGACATCACAATGGGATGAGTGAGGATTTGGGTAGTGTAGACTGGGAAACAAGACAATATGATGGGACGGTTGAGGAACAGTAGTGGACTTGCAAATAATTTTTTACGATGTTGAACAAAACTATAAATTGCAGAGACAATGGATGAGGGGTGGGGAGAGCCAGCCTTGCATAATGCAGGAAATAAAATAAGGCATCAGACTAAAAGCTCGTGCATATTAATTCGCCAAGAGTTGTGGGAAACTGTAGGACTGGGCAAACTTTATAAAGCAGCAAAAAAAAAAAAACACTAATGAGTAACATAAACATGGAAGCTAGATCATGAAAACAAACTAGCTAAAAATTATTTTTTTTTTGTAATTATCTAAAGCAGAAAGGAATGGCCAAAGTGAATGTAGGTCCCCTGGCGGATGAAAAGGGGGGAATTGATATTGGGAAATGAGGAAATGCCAGAGGCTTTGAATGAATATTTTGTGTCGTCTTCACGGTGGAGTACGCGTCTAACATTCCAAAGAGAGATGTCATGGATACGATGGGAGCTGAGGGCCTCAATACAATAGCTGAGCAAACATGTGGGATCGAAAATAGACAAGTCCATGGTCCGGATGGAATGCATCCCAGGGTGCTGAAGGAAATAGCAGAAGTTATAGTTGAGGCTTTGTGATAATTTAGCAAAATTCTCTGGGCTTTGGGCCGGTCCCAGCTAATTGGAAGGCGCCGAATGTCACGCCAGTGTTCAAAAAAGAATTTAGGCGACAGGCATTTACTCCAGGCCAGTTAGTTTATCATATGTAGTTGGGAAAATGCTTGAGGCTATCGATAAAGAAGAAATAACGAGGCATCTGGAAAGAAATGGATCCATGAAGTAGACGCAGGGTGGATTCAGGAAAGGCAGATCCTGTTTGACAAACACCTTTGAACAGAGGGGAAGGGATGGACATTACTTACTGGATACTCAGAAAGAGTACTGCATAATAGAGTTATCCATAAGATACGGAGTTGGGGATGATGTATTAGCATAGATAGAAGATGAGTTAATTGAAGGTAAGCAAGAATTGTGATACCTGGGTGTTACTCTGGTTGGCAATCAGTGGTAAGTTGTGTGCCGCAGGAGCCGGTGCTGGGTTACAACATTTCACGATATACGTTAACGGTCTGCAAGAGGGGATCGAGTGTAGTATATCTAAATTTGCTGATAAAACTGAATTGAGAGGGAAAGGGAATTGTGCAGCAGGCTATCAAGAAGGCAAATGTGATGTCGACGATACACTGGTCGTGACACCAACACGCTACTCAACGTAACACTGACATGCCACTCACCTTGACAACTACACGCCACTCACTGTGACACCGATACAACACTCAGCGTGACAGCTACACGCCACTCGCTGTGACAGCGAATCATGACACAATATCACTTTCAGTATCACAGATTCGTCACTCTCTGATCACCTGTGACCAAAACCACCTGGAATTCTGGGAACAATATCAGGAGCTGAACCGGACCCAGCGGCAATGTGGACTTCAGGTAAATGAGCTGAACTCAACTCTTAAATCCAGCATAACCGAAAATTCCCGCCTGGCTCTTTCCCGGAGCACCTGTCTCAAAAATATCTCCGTCCTCAACAACAACCTCTCCAAACTCGAAAACAAACTCTCCATCCTCGAAAATGAAAACTCCGTCCTGAACATCCATCTCTCCGATCTGAATCAAACACAAACCGATCTCCGTCAAAAGAACAGTGACCTCGAAAATCAGTACCGATCTCTGATCAAAGAGAAGGCTCAAATCTGTCAACTGCTGACCAGCAGAAAACGGGAGTTCACACACCAACCTCCAAACCACCTTCACCTACTACTCATCATATTAAAGAGAGATAGGAAGCTATAATCTGTGTCTGACCACCGGTGTATCTGAAGAGACGGTGTGCAGTGAGCTCCACTCTGTGTCTGACCCCGGGAGTGTGTGATGGGACGGTGTGGAGGGAAATTCACTCTGTGTCTGATTACGTGTGTCTGTGCTAGGACGATATCGAGGAAGATTCGCTCGGTGCCTGACCCCGGGAATGTGTGAATGGAGGGTGAGGAAGGAGCTTCACTCTGTGTAGGGCTCTGGGGGTGTATGACGGGGAAGAGTGGTTGGAGCTTCACTCTGTGTTTGAACGCGTGAGTGAGTGATAGGATAATGTGGAGGAAGATTCACTCTGAGTCTGTCCCCGGGGGTGTGTGAAGGGACGGTGTGGAGAGATATTCAATCTGTGTCTGAACCCGAAAGTGTGTATGGGAGGGTAAGAAGGAAGGATCACTGTGTGTCTCATCCCGGGATGTGTGATGGGATGGTGTGGAGGGTGTTTTATTCAGTATGTGCAGTTGGGAGACTGTAGGTCTGACACGGTGGTCAGCAGCACAGGAGCGCCGCAGGGAACCGTACTCTCTCCGGTCCTGTTCACCCTGTACACATCAGACTTCCAATATAACTCGGAGTCCTGCCATGTGCAGAAGTTCGCTGATGACACGGCCAAAGTGGGGTGTGTCAGGAATGGACAGGAGGAGGAGTATAGGAAACTGATACAGGACTTTGTGATATGGTGCAACTCAAACTACCTGCGTCTCAATATCACCAAGACCAAGGAGATGGTGGTGGACTTTAGGAGATCTAGGCCTCATATGGAGCCAGTGATCATTAATGGAGAATGTGTGGAGCAGGTTAAGACCTACAAGTATCTGGGAGTACAGTTAGACGAGAAGCTAGACTGGACTGCCAACACAGATGCCTTGTGCAGGAAGGCACAGAGTCGACTGTACTACCTTAGAAGGTTGGCGTCATTCAATGTCTGTAGTGAGATGCTGAAGATGTTCTATAGGTCAGTTGTGGAGAGCGCCCTCTTCTTTGTGGTGGCGTGTTGGGGAGGAAGCATTAAGAAGAGGGACGCCTCACGTCTTAATAAGCTGGTAAGGAAGGCGGGCTCTGTCGTGGGCAAAGTACTGGAGAGTTTTACATCGGCAGCTGAGCGAAGGGCGCTGAGTAGGCTACGGTCAATTATGGATATCTCTGAACATCCTCTACATAGCACCATCCAGAGACAGAGAAGCAGTTTCAGCGACAGGTTACTATCGATGCAATGCTCCTCAGACAGGATGAAGAGGTCAATACTCCCCAATGCCATTAGGCTTTACAATTCTACCGCCAGGACTTAAGAACTTTTAAAAGCTATTATTAATGCTTTTTGAGATAGTGATTTAGATGCATATCATATTTTTTTTTACTGACTTAAATATTGTATGTAATTAGTTTTGATACAGCAAGTGTATGGGACATTGGAAAAAAGTTGAATTTCCCCATGGGGATGAATAAAGTATCTATCTATCTATCTATCTATCTATCTATCTATCTATCTATCTATCTATCTATCTATCTATCTATCTGTCTGTCCCCGGGAGTGTGTGATGGGACGGTATGAGGGAGATTCACTCTGTGTCTGTCCCCGGGGGTGTGTGAAGGGACGGTGTGGAGGGAGTTTCACTCTGTGTCTGACGCCAAGAGTGCGTGATGGGACGGTGTGAAGAGATATTCAATCTGTGTCTGAACCCGAAAGTGTGTATGGGAGGGTAAGAATGAAGGATCACTGTGTGTCTGATCCCGGGATGTGTGATGGGACGGTGTGGAGGGTGTTTTATTCATTCTGCTCGGGTTACTTGACGTTCCGATTAAATTTTCTTTGTTTCTGATTTCCAGAGCAAACGTGTTCCCAGAACTGGATCAGACATAAAGACCGCTGTTATTTCATATCCACCATCTACGGAACTTACGATGGAGCAAAGCAACATTGTTCACGCTTTGATTCACTACTCCTTGAAATGAATTCAGATGAAGAAGAGGTATGACCGACACCACACGACCGTCCTCCACCCAGGGGTTTAGAGACACTGCTCTATACTATCACACGGACCCAGTGTCAGACACAGAGTGAATCTCCCTCCACACCGTTCCATCACACATTCCCGGGGTCAGACACAGACTGAATCTCCCTTCACATCGTCCCATCACACACTCCCCGGCTCAGACACAGAGTGAATCTCCCTCCACACCGTCCCATCCCAGACTCCCGGTATCAGACACAGAGTGAATCTCCCTCCACACCGTCCAATCACACACAACCGCGGTCAGACACAGAGTGATTCTCCCTCCGCACCGTCCCATCACACACACCCGGGGTCAGACACAGATTGAATCTCCCTCCGCACCATCCCATTAACCACATCCGGGGTCTGACACAGAGTGAATCTCCCTCCACACCGTCCCATCCCAGACTCCCGGTATTAGACACAGAGTGAACCTCCCTCCACACCGTCCAATCACACACACCCGGGGTCAGACACAGAGTGAATCTCACTCCACACCGTCCCATCACACACACCCGCGGTCAGACACAGAGTGATTCTCCCTCCGCACCGTCCCATCACACACACCCGGGGTCAGACACAGATTGAATCTCCCTCCGCACCATCCCATTAACCACATCCGGGGTCTGACACAGAGGGAATCTCCCTCCACACCGTCCCATCCCAGACTCCCGGTATTAGACACAGAGTGAACCTCCCTCCACACCGTCCAATCACACACACCCGGGGTCAGACACAGAGTGAATCTCACTCCACACCGTCCCATCACACACACCCGCGGTCAGACACAGAGTGATTCTCCCTCCGCACTGTCCCATCACACACACCCGGGGTCAGACACAGATTGAATCTCCCTCCGCACCATCCCATTAACCACATCCGGGGTCTGACACAGAGTGAATCTCCCTCCACACCGTCCCATCACACACTCCCGGGGACAGAAACAGAGTGAATCTCCCTCCTCACCTTCCCATCGCACACTCCCGGGGTCAGATACAGAGTGAATCTCCCTCCACACCGTCTCATCACACACTCCCGTGGTCAGACACAGAGTGAATCTCCCTCCGCACTCTCCCATCACACACTCCCGGGGTCAGACACAGAGTGAATCTCCCTCCACACTGTCCCATTGCACACTCCCGGGGTCAGACACAGCCTCAATCTCTTCGCACTCCGTCCCATCTCACGCACCGTGGTACATTCACTGAGGGAGTCTCCTTCCAAGCATTTATAGACGATGCTTCATTTCACAGAGTTTTATTTACAACTCTATTTACAACCGTTACCGGACATATTGGATCGGAAAATGTGAAGACCGGTGAGTTTTGGTCTGGCGCAGGCCTCTGGTGTTGGAGAGGGACAGTGGGATCTATATGGGGAATAACACGAGACTGTGGTGTGGGAATGGGGAAATGGGAGTAGTTTGGGCATTAATTCATGCCTCTGGGGAGGGTGCAAGACAGTGTTGTAGGTACACTGTACTGACACGGGGCTGAGGAGAGTAAATGTGTCAGTAGGATTTTTTCTGTCGGGAAGTACTTGGGCAGTTCGATTAATTTGTGGACCGGACACCTGTTTGCAGGAGAGTATGCGAAGGTGGGAATCCATTGTGGACTGACACAGACCTCAGGAGGGAATGTGGACATATTTAATATTTGGGGGTCTGACACGGGGCTGTATGAGAGCGTTATTTTAATTTTTACTGTCTTGTGTAATTGTTTAATCCTCTTTGACAGGACCGTGGAATCTAATCTCCTGTGTACGGTGAAAGATAGAAAACACACCTGCACTCGGTGTCAATCGTACGGAAGGAATTACAAATGTAATGATAGACACAATTTCATCTGCGAGACGTCTGCACCTTTGTTCCCGGATTTTCTTGAAAAGATGCTTGATCTCTGTCAAGAGCCCGTGGGTCCGACTTCAATCATGTGACGACCCGTCTTTCTCCCCCATCTCTCCCCAACTCTCACTCCCCTATCCTCTCCCAATTTCCCAACATCTCTGCCTCATTATCCTCGCCTACCCTCTTCCCAATTCTCTCCCCCGCTCTCCTTCGCAACTCTCTATCACCAACTAACCCGCTCCTTATCGCCATCTCCCACTCTGTTTCCCCTTTCCCACGCCGTCCCTATCATACTCCCGCCCTTTCCGCTCTCCCTTCTCTTTCCAGCCTATCGTTCCCTACTCTCTGCACACCCACTCTCATCTTTATTCTGTGCCTTCTGGTTATTGATTACCCCAACACTGGGGAAAATATCTCTGCACATTCACCCTAACTGTGCCCCTAGTGGATATATACGCCCCTGCCAGGTCGTCTCTACACTCCAAAGGAATAAAGTCACATCTTTCCTTACTTCTCTCCATAACTCAGTCTATCTAGTTCTGCAAACAACCTCGTATATCTCCCTCTGTACTCTTTCCAGCTCAGTGGCATCTTTTCCACAGCAGAGGGACCAAAACGAAGCACGGACGTCTTCTACAATTGCAACGTGTCCTGGCGAATCCTGGGCTCAGCGCCCTGACTGATGAAGGTCCGGGTGTCGAATCTCCTGTCTACCGGTGTCGCTTGTTTTCCTCCATATTCACCCCTGACCTATTATCTGAGACTGGTAAATAACCTGTAATTCGTTTATTTGCAGCGTAATTAAAGTGCTAAGATGTAAGATTAAAGTCAATAAGGAAAATTAACAAATACTGCAAGAAGGTGAATACTAAGCCAGTGTTTACGTGCCGAGGGAGCGCTCGCAATTTGATGGCGGAGGGGAAGCAAATGGGACATGGGACATGTTTACGGGATATTTGGTTGGAGTTATGCATAGGCATGTTCCAATGAGAAGGGGAAAGAATGGTAGGGTACCGAAACAGTGGTCAACAAAGGCTGTTGGAAAAGATGTCAAGAATAAAAGAAGGCCTTATGAAACGTTCAAAAGACTAGTTGATGACAGAGATCTGGAAGATCTGGAATCCTCAGTGATGGATGTGACCTTCTCGGTGTATCACCTCTTGTAGATGTCCACATTGGCTGGAAGGGTTGTTCTCGTAGTGGGTCCGTAACCCTCTTCAGCCACCGGCGACCCTGTGTGTTGCAGCCTCCACACGAGGCGGACATGCGACACGCCAGAAAGCTCTCCACCGCTGCAATCCATTCTGTGACGGGAGAGCTACAGATGGCGGTGAAGGCAAGTGCCGAGAAAGGTCCAGAATGTACTCCGACTCAGGCACGAAATAAACAGGACGTCAATGGTGAAATCCAAAGGTAAAGTCACAAAGAGTGGCACAATAAATGAATCTCCTACGGTAGAGCACTGAGTGCTCAGCACGGGTCTTTACCGACAGACATCCCATGAAGGAAGATTGGCACAGAATAGCTGGCAGTCTGAGTCTAAGAGGGAAAGTGACAGCGAGGAATGGGAGTGTTGAAATCTGAATGCCTGAGGCTGTTCAATCGGGATACGACACCTTCTTCCCGTCGGCCTGAGTGTGCTGACCCAGTGTAGATCCTCAGAGATGCTGACTCCCAGATTCCCAGGAACTTCAAATCAGAGGATAGTGGCACAATTCAGCCAATTGGCTCATCGGGTCTGCTCCAGCATTTGATCTTGTCTGATCCACTTCAGTCTGAGTCCCAGTCAAATTCTGACATGAAAATGCCCAGTAAACACTCCTCCACGGCCGCCGGTGGCAACGAATTCCAAAGCCTCACCCCTCTCTGGCAAAATAAATCTCTCCCAATCTCCGTGTAAATTGACATCCCTCCATTCTGAGGCCGAGCTCGCTTGTTTTAGTATCGCCCCCGGCCCCACCTTAGGAAGCCTTCTCTCCACAGCTACTCTATCGACATCTTCAACATTTCACAGGTTTCAGTGAGGACACCCTTCATTCTTATGAATTCCATTGAGTACAGAGCCAGATCAAACGCTCCTCCTGTGATAAGCGTTTTAATCCCGGAATCATTTTCTTTCACCCGCGTGGAACCCACTCCACACTCGTTCAGTGTCGGACATCAGGCTCCGGTATCTCCTCCCCGATGGTACAAGTAGGCACAGGGCAATTCCCGGGCAGCTGGGGTCCTGAGTGATGCGTGTGATCTTCTCGAGCTGTGCCGGGTTACATCGCGGTGTATCTCTATATCACGGTTTCTAACGATGAGTTCAAATCACTCTCTGCTCTTTCTACAGAACAGAGAACGTAGATTAGAGAGGAGAACAGACCCTTCGGCTCATAAAGTCGTGATATCCCAATTAACCAAATCCGCCGACACCAACTCCGTCTCCCTCAGTTCCCTGCACACCCACGTGCCTGTTAAAGAGCCTCTTAAACTCCTCTATGAATCTCCCTCCACCACCAGCGCTGGCAGAACGTTACAATCACAATCCACTCTCTGTTTCAACAGAAAGTTATCAAACTCATATCCCTTGAAATTACCAACTTTCATCTTGATTCGAGCCCTCTGCGATTAGACATTCCATCCTAGGGCTAAAAGTATCTGCTGTCTGCTTTATCTGTGTCTCTCGTAATGATACAAACAACTGTCAGATGTTCCCTCAGACCGCTCCGCTCCAGACAAAAGAAATTCTTTATTCGTGGCAGCGCCCCAGTGAATCACTTTGGTAGTTCTTCAAACAAAATTCATACTCTTCCCGTAACGGGGCAACCGGAAATGAATTAGTGAACTAGGGAACGTCAGCCCCATTCACAATCCCAATCTACTTTGTCCGTCGGATCCTCGGAACCACAATCTTGTACACTGTCGTCTCTCTCTCCTTCAAAGCTTCCCACTATTGACCGTTTGGGCCCTTGCCTTCGACACTCAGGTTAAATAGCGCTTGAGATCCAACGTACCAACTACACCTTTGCCAGGAAACATCCTGTCCGAATCTACATTTGCCAGATCATTCCTGACTCTAATAAAGTTGGCCTTCCTCCAATTTAGAATCGGTCCCGAAGGTCATACCTATCCATTTCCATAATGAGTTAACTTCTAATGGCATTACCATCACCAGATGCAAATTGGTCCCCGACACAAACTTATCTCCCCTGCCTTTTCCCATTCCGCACTAGAAAATCAATTGTTGCACACACTCGTTAGGATTTTATACGTATTGATAAAGGAATCTTTCTTGAAAACATTTGACAAACTACCCAACTCGTCCTTTGACTGTCTGGCGCTCACACCCAATACCTAAAAAATTGAAATCACACTTTATCACAACCTTATGATTCTTGCAAGAATCTGCGAACTCTCTACAGATCTTTTCCTCTGAACCCACAGGACTGTTCGGTGGTCGATAATGTAGCCCCATGAACGAGTCCATACCTTCCTTATGTTTCAGTTCCGACTATAAAACCGCACTGAGACGGGACTGGGCACTGCCGTGATGTCATCACTGACTTGTAAATCCGCCTCTTCGCTCTTGAAATATTCCCAGATTAGCACGATTGAAACAGCGGAAACTGGAATTTTGATCAAACGGTACTGTCCCTGTTGCAGTCAAGTTTCTCTAATATCTGCCGTGTCAGGCTTAGAGGCGTTGACCCCTGACCTGAGCGCATCTGCCCTCCGAATAATACTTCCTGCATTGAAACGTACGCAACTCAGAACATGAGTCCCAGCAGGCTCAACTTTTTGCTTCATTACTTTGTCTGTGTTCTTAACGACTTCTGTCCAACAGCCACTCAAATATCTGTAATGGCGTTCTTGTTTTCATCCCCTGCAACTCTGGTTTTTACCACCGCTTCCCATCTTTTGATGGCAAACCTTACCGCTGGGATATTAGTTTCAATCGAGTTCAGGTGTAAATTGAGGGAGTTGCTCATGGGAGAGGAAAGGAAAGAGCTGAGCAAAGTGGGGGCGGTGAGGCGCGGCCTCCTGGCAGGTGTCTGTGCTGCCCCCCAGTGTTCGCTCGGCAGAAGACCATCTCTGTTGTGAACAATTGTAGATTACCGTGGCATTCAAAGTGACCAGGGGCTTCAAGCTGCATAAATGTGTGTGTGTGTGTGTGTGTGTGTGTGTGTGTGTGTGTGTGTGTGTGTGTGTGTGCGCGCGCACACACATACTGTTTGAACGTATTTCAATGATATCCCACATATGCTTGCTATCTTTCTATTTTAGACATATTATGTATGAATTGTGCTGTATGGGACTGTTGGTGCTGTGTTTTGCAGCTTGGCCCTTGCTGTATTCATGGTCTTTCCTGTGTGACGGAATTGCAATTAAACTTAAATGGAATTGAAATGAAATGATATGAAACCGTCTCGTATGTAGAGTTCGCACATTCCGTACAAGACAGACCGGTGATACACATATCTGAAGACCTCGCTCCAACCCTAACTCTTTAGCCACTTCTTAAACTGAATGCTCTTTCTTATTTTGGCCTCACCTGTGCATACATAAGTTTATGTCTTCTTACCTATATATATCATTCAACACTCCTGCCAGGTATTGCTGCTGCTCTGACTGCGATTATAAAGAAGGAAACGATAATTAAACTGAAAACTAATCAAACAACAGTTTTGTGCCTCCCTCATCCAAGACTCCCCTCCTTGAAGATTCAAAGAGATAAACCCGCTGACTGCAACTCATATCCAATTTCCCGCCACTCTTTCCCTCTAGTCCGGCTCAGCGCTCTCTCTCTCCCTCCCTCTCTCTCTCTCTCTCTCTCTCTCTCTCTCTCTCTCTCTCTCTCTCTCTCTCTCTCTCTCTCTCTCAAACACACACACACACACACACACACACACACACACACACACACACACACACACACACATATTCAAACACGGAGTTAATATCTCTCCACACCATCCCATCACATATTCACTGGGTACGACACTGCGTGATGCTCCCTCAACACAAAGCCGTTACGCACCTCAGTTGTCAGACAAGTACTGAAGCTCCCTACATACTGCCCCATCACACACTCTCGGGGTCAGTCGCAGAGAGAAGCTCCCTCCACAACGTCAAATCACACATTCCCAAGGTCAGAAACTGTCATGCTTCCTCCACACCATCCCATTACGCATTTCCTTTGTCAGACAAGGACTGAAGATCCCTCCACACCGTCCCATCACACACTCCCGGGGTCAGACACAGAGTGAATCTCCCTCCACACCGTCCCATCACACACTCCCGGGTTCAGACACAGAGTGAATCTCCCTCCACACCGTCCCATCACTCACTCCCGGGGTCAGAAACAGAGTGAATCTCCCTCCACACCGTCCCATCACACACTCCCGGGGTCAGTCACAGAGAGAAGCTCCCTCCACACCGTCACATCACACACTCCCGGGGTCAGACACAGAGGGAATCTCCCTCCACACCGTCCCATCACACACTATCGTGGTCAGTCACAGAGAGAAGCTCCCTCCACACCGTCCCATCACACTCTCCCGGGGTCAGACACAGAGGGAATCTCCCTCCACACCGTCCCATCACACACTCCCGGGGTCAGTCACAGAGAGAAGCTCCCTCCACACCGTCACATCACACATTACCAAGGTCAGACACCTTGGAGCTCCCTCCACACCGTCCCTCTCTGTGACAACAAAAACTTGCCAAACTCATCGCCTTTGAACGTCCCCCCTCTCACCTGAATGCAGGTACTCTGGCATTAGACATTTCCATCCTAGGGGTAAAAGATACAGGATATCTATTCTATTTGCGTCTCGTATTGTTATACACCTCAAAGAGAAACTTAACTCGTGGTTACACCTATCCTTTTCCATAATTACCCTGTCTCTAATGGCATTGCCATCACTAGATGCAAAGTGATCCCCGACACAAACTTCTGTCCCCTGGCGTGTCCTATTCGATAGGATGAGATCAGGTATTGCACTCTCTCATTGGGACATTAATCTGCTGAATACGGAAATTTGCTTAACTGATTAAGAAAACTATTCCAGTGGTCCTTCCACAGTATGAGGCTCACAGTCAATACCAAGAATGTTAAACTCACCCGATGTCACAACCTGATGTCTCTTACAACAGACTCCGAGCTCTCCACAGGTTTGTTCCTCTAAATCCCCAGAATGTTCGGTGGTCGATAATGTAGCCCCATGAACGAGTTAATACCTTTCTTATTCCTCACTTCCACCTTTAAATCCTCGCCTCAGCCTAAATTATATATACAGTAGCACGGCTAAAACAGCGGTAAACAGGAAGACTGAGCTGACAGATCTCCTCTCCTGCACCCAAGACTTACTAATGGCTAAACTATCATCTTTCCAGTCGTGGTCCCCTACCCTGAGCTCATCTGCCTTTCGTACAATGCTTCCTGCATTGAAACTTACGCAGCTCAGAACATGAGTCCCAGCAGGCTCAAAGTTTTGCTTCCTGACTTTGTCCGAGGTCTTGAGGACATCAGTCCCAACAATGACTCCACTATCTGTTCAAACATTCTGGTTATCATCCACATACAACTCTAGGTTAAACACCACAAATAACTCTATTTTAATGGAAAACTTTCCCTTTGGGATAATAGTTCGTGGCTGACGGTGACGAGTACGGTTGTCTAAGAAGGAGGATTGACGACGAACAGGGGACTGAAAACTCAACGAACCAGAAACACCTTCTTCCCCTCCGCCAGCATATTCTTGAACGCATCAGCACCACCTCCACATTTTTGTGGCATTTATTAGCTTTTTGCATTTGACAGTAATTTTACATATTTTCGCCCTAATGATCCTTCAAAAGAACAAATCTCCGGTGGTCTAAGTCACAGATAATAACACAGACCGTGAATCCGGTAGAAAAGATGCGATACAGGTGGACAGGACATTTGACACGCTGGCCTTCATCAGTCAGGACACTGAGTACGGGAGTCGGAGGTGACGTTGCAGTTGCAGGTGACGTCGGTCAGGCCGCACTTGGAGTTTGGAGTTCAGTTCTGCTTGCCTTGCTCTAAGAAAAATCTCAACGAACTGGAAAGATTGCAGAGGGAGATTTCCAAGGATGCTGCCGGGACAGGAGGGACTGAGTTATGGAGCGAGGTTGGGAATTCTGAGGCATTTTTCGGTGACCTTACAGAGGTGTACAAAACCAGGAGGGATACAGATCAGGCGAATGCGTGCACTCTATTTCCCCAGGACTGGGGTATCGAGAACATTAACACACATGATTGAGGTGAGAGTAGCTAAAGACAGAAGCGCAGAGCGAGTTGGCTTAGATAAAAGTGACAGAGTGGGATGGGGAGAGTGGGTAGAGACAGAGTAGAGAATTGAGGGAGAGACCGGGAACAGAAGGGGGAATTGGGGGAGAGGGAGGCAGGAAAGCGGGGTCAGGAAAATGGAGATGAATGGTGATGAGGTGGAGAGAATGGGGAGGGATGAGAGCGAGACTTTACAGGGACGAGGGTAAAGAGAGAGCAAGATAATGAGTAAGATTGCGATAGAAGGACAGAGGAGAATAGGGTAAGAGTGAGGGGCAGCGGCGCGGAAGGGGTAGTGCGAGTGGTTAAGGGAAATGGGGAGAAAGAGGGTTTTATCATTATATTCAAGTCGGTCCCAGTGGTTGTTGACAGAGATCCTGGATCTTCTCAGAAATATCTGTGCACAAAGGGGCACACTTCTCACAGATGAAGGGATAACGAACCTGAATGCAGGTTTTATTCTCAGTGTTCTGTGTACATACACCGCACGTGCGGTCTAATCCGCTCATCCGGTACACGACATTTGAAGCCACTTTCCTGTCAAAGAGGGGTAAACAATGTCAACGCACCTGCAGCAGTCAGTCTCCAAAACCACTGATACCTTCCCTCGCAATTGACCTGTGGCACCCCAACATCTCCCACAACCCCACCTTCCCAGCACAGCCCTTTGTCAGTCTCCAAATACGCCCACTGACCCAGTCTCTCCCTGCTGCCCCATGTCAGTCCTCAAAATGCTCCCACTTCTTTACTGTCTCCCCACAGGCCTGTGTTTTCTGCCTAAGTACTCATACTCACCACTCCCACCCCACAGATCAGTGTCAGTCAAACTATACCCACTGCCTGACTCTCTCCCCACAGCCCTGTGCCGGTCTCCGAAATATTCCCTCTGCTCAACCGTCTTCTTAGAGACCTGTGTCAGTCATCTAAACATCTCCCGCTTCCCATGCTCTCCCCACGGACGTGTCTCAGTCCCCAGAGTACTCCCACTGAACCATTTTTCCCCACAGATCTGTGTCTGTCCCCAAAGTAAACCCCTCCCTCATTCTCTCCCCACAGACATGTGCCAGGACACAAAGTATTCCCACAGCCTCACTCTCTCCCACATCCTGAGTCAGTTCCCAAAAGGAGCTCTATAGCACCACTCTCTCCACTCAGCCCCGTGCTAGTCCCCAAAATACTTGCGCTTCCCAGTCTCACCCCAAGTTCCCGTGCGAGTCCCCACAATAATCCCAATCCCTAGCCTTCTCCCTAAAGATCTGTGTCAGCCACCAAAAGACTGACTTCGACCTCTCTCCCCACAGCCCATGTCAGTTCCCACATTTGGAGAAGGAAGTGTGAGGATCAGAACGGGAGTGCGGCGGGAGCCATTTTGAATTTTTCTTGTTCTCATCGGAGTTAAGAGAGGCGGGACTGCGCAGGCATGTGACGTTGGGCAGTGAGGCGGGGAAGATTTGAAAGGAACACAGCTTTATACAGCGGGCAGCGTCGTTTTGCGGGCAGCGGTGTGAGCCGGGAGCAGAGTGAAGGCTAAAGGGCTTTGGATCACCGGGCTTAGGCGGAAACGGGCGAGACAAGGTCGGTTCAGTTTTTAATTTTCCCTGCTATTTGAGGAAAAGGGGGAATTCTGAGTGTGAGGGCAGCTTGGTGTTCTCGGTGTTCGGATGTGGGAGGTCCCGGAGACTCCCAGCCTCCGGGACGTGTACATCTGTGTCAGCTGCGCTGAGCTGCAGCTCCTAAGGGACCGTGTTGGGGAACTGGAGATGTCGCTCCATGATCTTCGACTGGTCCGGGAGAGGAAGAAGATAATAGAGAGGAGTTTCAGGCAGGTGGTCACAACAGGGCCACGGGAAACAGACAGGTGGGTCACGGTTAGGGGAGGGAAGGGAAAGAGTCAGGTACTAGAGAGTACCTGAGTGGCTGTACCCCTTGACAATATGTACTCCAGTTTCAGTACTGTTGGGGGGAGGAGAGCAACCTACCTGGAGGAAACGATAGTGGTCTTGCCACCGGCTCAAAGAGTCCGGCCCTGTAGTTCAGAAGGATAGGGAAAGGAAGAGGAAGGCAGTATTAATAGGGGACTCGATAGTTAGAGGGTCAGTTAGGCGATTGTGTGGACGCAATGACAAAGGTAGAAAAAAGTGGGAAAAGTGAAATTGTCCTGAAAGGCGAAGATAGGGAGAAAGGAAGGGAGTTGAGAAGAAGGACCGCAAAGGCAGGAATCTCGGGAAAACGACCTTTGCCACGCGACAGTGACAGTAAAGATGGAATGAGCTGGAGGATAAATGCTTGGCTGAAGTATTGGAGAGGGGACAGTGATTCAAGTTTCTAGATTACTGGGACCTCTTTTGGGGCAGGCGTGACCTGTACAAAAAGGACGGGTTACACTTGAATCCTAGGGGGGCAATATCCTGGCCGGGAGGTTTGCTAACGCTCCCGGGGAAACTTTAAACTAGAATGGCTGGGGGTTGGAATCAGTTTGCAGAAACTAGTGGAGAGGAGGTTAGTTCACAAATAGATAAAGCTAGTAGACACTCTGTGGGGAGGATAAGCAGGTGACAGAGAAAGGGAGCGCACAGACCAATGATGTATAGGAGAAGGAAGAAAAAGATAATAAAGTTGTTTGCACTGCTAGGGATAAACAGAGTGGAAGAGGTCGAGAGTTTCTTAAATGCATCTATTTTAATGCTAGCAGAATTGTCAGAAAGGTGGATGAGCTTGTAGTATGGATTGATACTTGGAAATGAGATGTAGAAATTAGTGAAAAATGGTTGCAGGAAGGGTGTGATTGGCAACTAAATATTCGTGGATTTCGTTGCTTCTGGTGTGATTGAATCGGAGGGGCAAGAGGGGGAGGTGTGGCATTGCTTGTCAAAGAAAATATTACAGGGGTAGCAAGGCAGGAGAGACTAGAGGGTTCGTCTAGGGAGACTATCTGTGTGGAATTGAGGAATGGGAATGGTGTAGTAACAATTACAGAACACTTAATGGGGAGCGAGAATTGGAGCAACAAATTTATAAGGAGATAGCAAGTATTTGTAGTGATTGTGGGAGATTTTACCTTTCCACACATAGACTGGGAATCTGATTCTGTTAAAGGGAAGATGGTTTGGAGTTTGTAAAATGTGTGCTGGATATTTTTTTTAAAGAAATAGATAGAGGTACCAACTGGAGAAGGGAGAGCGTTGGATCACCTGTTAGGGAATGTGATAGGTCTGGTGACCGAGCTATGATTTGGGGAGCACTTCATGTCCAGTGATCACAATACCATTAGTTTCAATATAATTATGGAGAAAGATAGAACTGGACCCAGTTGAGAGTTTTGATTGGAGAAAGGCTAACTTTGAGGACATGCGAATGGATTTAGATGGAGTGGATTGGGACGATTTGTTTTATGGGAAGATCGTAATAGAGAAATGGAGGTCATTTAATTTTGAAAATTTGAGGGAACAGGATTTTTTATGATCCTGTTAGGTTGAAAGGAAAGTTTAAAAGTTTGAGGGAGCCATGGTTTTCAAGGGATATTGGAAACCTGATTCGGAAAAAGGGAGAGATCCACAATAAATATAGGCAGCGTGGAGTAAATGAGGTGCTTGTAGAATATAAAGAATATAAAAAGAATCTTAAGAAAGAAATTAGTAAGCTAATAGAATATATGAGGTTGCTTTGGCAAGTAAGGAAAATAAATCCAAAGTGTTTCTGCAGTTATGTTAATAGCAAAAGAATAGTAAAGGATGAAGTTCGTCTCTTAGAGAATCAGAGGGGACAGCTATTTGTGGAGCCAAAAAGAGATGGGGGAGATTTTGACAAATTTCTTTTCATCGTTATTCACTGAGTAGAAGGATATTAACTTATAAAAATAAGGCAAACATTAGGGTAGTTATGGAAGCTCTGTTGATTAAAGAAGAGTAAGTACTGGAGCTTTTAAGGAATGCAAAAGGTGGATAAGTCTCCGGGTTCTGATAAGTTAGTGTAGAAATAGCAGGGACTCTGAGAAAAATATATCAAATGTCGTTAGAAAACGGGGATGGTGCCGGAGGATTGGCGTATTGCTCATGTGGTTCCATTGTTTAAATAGGAATCTAAGAGTAAACCTAACAATTATCAACGTGCAGGTTTGACGTCGGTGGTGGGTGAACTAATGGTAAGTAGTCTTCGAAATGGCATATATAATTATCTGTATAGACAGGGTCTGTTTAGAAGCAGCCAACATGGATTTGTGCTTGGAAGTTCATGTTTGACAAAACGTTGAATTTTTTGAAGAGGTTACGACGAAAGCTGACGAGGGAAAAGCAGTGGAAATTGTCTATAAGGGCTTCAGTAAGGCCTCACGGAAGGTTAGTTAGGAAGGTTCAATCGTTAAGTATTAAAATTGAAGTAGTAAAATTGATTCAACAGTTGCTGGATGGGAGATGCCTGAGAGTAGTGGTGGATAACTGTTTGTCGGGTTGGAGGCCGGTGACTAGTGGTATGCCTCAGGGATCTGTACTGGGTCCAGTGTTGTTTGTCATATACATTAATGATCTGGATGTTGGGGTGGTAAATTGGATTAATAAGTATGCAGTTGATGCTAAGATAGGTGCCGTTGTAGACAATGAGGTTGGTTTTAAAAGTTTGCCGAGAGATTTAGGCCAAAAGAAGGAGTGTGCTGGAAGATGGCAGCTGGAGGTTCTGCTGATAAGAATCAGGTGCTACATTTTGGTAGGACTCATCAAAATAGGATATACATGGTAAATGGTAAGGCATTGAGGAATGCAGTAGAACAGAGTGATCTAGGAATAATGGTGCATAGTTCCCTGAAAGTGGAACCGCATGTGTATCGGATGGTGAAGAAAGCTTTTGTTATGCTGGCCTTTATAAATCAGAGCAATGAGTATAGGAGTTGGGATGTAATATCAAAATTGTACAAGGCATTGGTGAGGCCAAATTTGGCGTTTTCTGTACAGCTCTGTCACCGAATTATAGGAAAGGTGTCACCAAAATAGCTGTACAGAGGAGATTTACTAGAATGTTACCTGTGTTTCAGCACCTAAGTTACAGGGAAAGGTTGAACAAGTTAGTGCTTTATTCTTTGGAGCGTAGAAGGGTGAGAGGGGAATTGATAGAGATATTTAAAATTATGAGGGGGATAGGTAGAGTTGACGTAGATAGGCATTTTCCATTGAGAGTATGGGAGATTCGAACAAGAGGACATGAGTTGAGAGTTAACAGGCAAAAGTTTAAGGGCAACACTTCTTAACTAAGAGAGTGGAGGCTGTGTGGAACGAGCTTCCAGTAGAAGTGGTAGAGGCAGGTTTGATTCTGTCATTTGAAAAAAAAATAGATAGGTTTTGGACAGGAATTGAATGGAGGGTTCTGAGCTGAGTGCAGGTAGGTGGAACTAGGTGAGACTAAGCTTTCGGCACGGACTAGCAGGGCCGGGTTGGCCTGTTTCCGAGCTGTAATTGTTATATGGTTATATTAGTTTTACTGCACACTCTCTACCAACAGTACGTGTCGATCCCGAAACAAATGCAATTGCCCATTCTCTCTCCGCAGAACTTTCTCTGTCTCCAAAATGCCCCGATTTCCCACTCCCTCCCCACAGCCCAACTCGGTCCGCCAATTCATACCAATGCCCACTCCCTTTAGCAACCCGTGGCTGACCACGAACTAATATCACTGCACACAACCTTCCCGCAGCCTGTGCCAGTCCCCAAAATAAACCCACTGCCCACTCGCTTCTCGCAGCCTGTATCAATCCGACGACCCACTTTCATCTCAGAAACATGCACGATCCCAAATCTCACCCGTCGTTGCATTTTCCAATCCAGTATGAACTGCCTTGTTTGCTGATAGCTTTGTTAACAAAGTTCTGTGAAATTAAATTGTTATCATTAATGACTGAATTCGAGCAAAATTTAAAGAGCGTCCCTTTCTGTCTGACCCCTGGAGAGTTTGAAGAGATGGTATTGAAGGAGCTTAATTCTGTGTCTCACCACAGGAGAATGTGATGTCACGGTGTGGAGGGAGCCTCACTCTGTGTTTGAACCGGGGAGTGTGTAATGAGACCGTATGGAGGGAACTCTCTGTGTAGGACCTCGGGTGTATGTGATGTGACGGTGTGGAGGGAGCTTCACTCTGTGTCTGAACCCGGAAATGTGTGCCGGGACGGTGTGAAGGAAATTCATTCCGTTTATGACACAGGGAGTGCGTCCTGGGACTAGAAGGAGGGATCTTCACTCTGTGTCTGATACCGGAAGTGTGAGATCAAACGATGTGGAGGGAGCTTCTCTCTGGTGTGGATATATCTTCCGTCGATCTGACACGTACCTCTTCTTCTGCCGAATTTATATCCAGAAGTTTAGAATCAGAGTCCCAGCAATACTGCCTCGCTTTATCGTAGGATAATTTCAACGTGGTTATAAAATAACAGCCGCCTTCATTTCTGATCCAGGACTGGGGACACTCTTGTTCTGGAAAATAGGAAGAAGGAGCAGTGAATCTCCCTGCGTACGGTCCATTACATCCGCTGTGAGTCAAACATAGAAAGAGGATCCCTCCTCACCGTCTCGTCACACACTCCCGTGGTCAGACACAGAGTGAATCTCCTTCCTCACCGTCTCATCACACATTCCCGTGGTCAGACACAGAGTGAATCTCCCTCCTTACCGTCTCGTCACACACTCCCGTGGTCAGACACAGAGCGAATCTCCTTCCACACCGTCTCATCACACATTCCCGTGGTCAGACACAGAGTGAAGCTCCCACCACACCGTCCGATCGCACAATCCCGGGGTCAGACCCACAGTGAAGCTCCCTCGACACCCTCTCATCACACATTCCCGGGTTCAGACACAGAAAGGAGCTCTCTCCACATCGTTCCATCACACACTTCCGGCGTCAGACACTGTGAAGCTTCCTCGACTCAGTCACATCGCATACTCCGGGGGCAGACACTGCATGAATCTCGCTCCACACTGTCCCATCGCACAATCCTGGGGTCGGTCACAGTGGTACTCCCACCAGACCGTCCCAGCACACACTCCTGTTAGAAACAGAGTGAATCTCCCTCCACACCGTCCCATCACACACTCCCGGGGTCAGACACAGAGTGGATCTTCCTCCACACCGTCCCATCACACACTCCCGAGATCAGGCACAGAGTGAATCTGCCTCCACACCGTCCCATCACACATTCCCGAAAATATCACAGTGTAAATCTCCCTCCTTACGCCCTCCCTACATCACACACCTCCTGGCGAGTCACAGAGTGAAGATCTCTCTCAACCGTCCCATCACGCTCAGCTGTTCTCACACACAAAGCGCAGTTCCACCCCCGCTCTCCCATGGCACACTGACGGGTTCAGAGTCGCTCCACAACATTCAATCACACAATCCGGTGATACATAGAATGATCGTCCCTCTACACTGTCCCCTCACACGGTGCCTGAGTCAGATACAGACGCTGTCTCTCTACGATCCCAATACTCACTCCGGGAGTCAGTCACAGAGTGAAGCTTCTTCCACACTGTCCCATCACACGCACCCAGATTAAGACACAGAGTGATGTTCCCTCTGTTCCGTACCATTCCTCACTCTGGGATTCAGACACAGACGGAAGCTGTCTCTCCAAGATCCTATCACACACTCCCTGATTCAGACATATAGCGAAGCCCCCGCTGCACCGTCCCGTCGAACACTTCCGGATTCAGAGTGAAATGCTCTCTCCACGGTGCCAAAACACACTGCAGGGGACAGACATCCTCCACGCAGCCCCATAACACACTCACCGGGTCAAACACAGAGTGAATGATCCTCCATACCATCTCTTCACACACTCCCGATGTCAAACACAGAGTGACGCTTCCTCTCTCCATGCCTGCCCTGTGATGAGGAGCGGGTGAAAGAGGGGGATGATACCTCACCTCTTCTGCTGGTCAAGAATTCACAGATTTGAGCCTTAGTTTCGTTGACAGATCTGTACTTCGTTTCCATCTCTGTGAACTGGTGACGGAGATCAGCTTGGTAGTTTCGGTGGCAGGGTTCCTTAGACTGACGAATCAGTGACACTGAGAGAGATGGTGAAGGATGTTTAGCGTTTACAGTGACCCGTGAGTCAGCGTTACGCTACCGAACGGGTCACAGAGAGTGTTGTGTCAGTGTCACGGTGAAGGGTGTCACAGTGAAGAATGTGCTGTGGGCACAGTGAGAGGCGTCGGCGCCACCTTGAGGGGCGTGTCTGTGTCACGCTGAGGGGTTATCAATGTCACGGTGAAGGTTTCGTTGTTACCTTAGGTGTCTGCGTCAGTTTCGTGCGGGGCATGTCCGAGTTGCTGTGAGGAACGTGTCGGTGTCACTGTGATAGGAACTCTGTGCCCCGGCGGGAGGTGACAATGACGTGTCACGGTGTCATGGCGTGGGGTGAGCTGGTCGCAAAGAGAAGGGTATGTCAGTGCCACGGTGAGAGACATGTCATGGCCACGGTGTGTGTGAGAGTGACACGCTGAGGAGTGTGTCGGTGCAACGGAGAGTTCTATGTCGATGTCATTGTGTCATTGTGAATTCAACTGTCGGTATTTGTTAAGGGGTTTGCCTGTGTCAGGGTGAGGTGAGGGTAATTGCCTCAGTGAGCAATACATCGGCGTTGTGTTGAGGGGTGATGCTGTCTCGGTAAGGGGTGTTACAGTGACGTGTGAGTCTTTGTCACGATGCGGTGCAGAGCGGATCGCGCTAAGGTGCGTGAAGGTGTCACGGTGTACGGCACATCAGTGTCACTGTGTAGAGCTGTGTGTCGGTGTCGATTGAGGAGTTTATCAGTGACACATTCAGGGGTATGTCGATATTACAGCGAGGGGTACGTTGCGGTCAGTGTGACAGCCGCGTGTGTATCACGGCGATGGTCGTGTCAGTGTCGCAGTTAGGAGTGTATCTGTGTCTCGTTGATGGTCGTGTTCGTGCTACGGTAACAGCATTGTTGATGTTATGGTTAACGGCGTGTCGGTGTCAGCATGAGTCCTGATTGTGTTCCGGGAAAGGCCGTGTTTCTTCACGGTTAGAGGTGTGTCCGTGTTATAGAACATAGAATAGTACAGCACAGTACAGACCCACAATTTTTTCCGACCCCTTAAACGCTGCCTCTCTTATAACCTACCACCTTAAACTCTTCCATATACTTGTCTTGTAGGCTCTTAAATACCACTAGTGTATGTGCCTCTACCACTGAGACAGGCAGTGAATTCCACTCACCAACCACTGAGTAAAAAAAACGACCTCTAATATCCCCCTTGAACATCCCACCACTTACCTTAAAGCCATGTCCTCTTGTACTGAGCAGTGGTGACCTGGGGAAGAGGTGCTGGCTGTCCACTCTATCTATTCCTCTTAATATCTTGTATAACTCTACCTTGTCTTGTCTCATCCACCTTCCCTCCAAATAGTAAAGCCGTAACTGCCTTAATCTCTGATCATAATGCAGACACTCTGAACCATGCAGCATCCTGGTAAATCTCCTCTGCACACTTTCCAACGCTTCCACAGCCGGCCTACAGTGAGGATATCAGAACAGGACACCAGTACTCCAAGTGTGGCCTAACCAGGGCTTTATGGAGCTGCATCATTACCTCGCGACTCTTAAACTCTATCCCTCGACTTATGAAAGCTAACAACCATAATAGTTTTAACTATCCTATCTACCTGTGAGGCAACTTTCAGGGATCTGTGGACATGTACCCCCAGTTCCCTCTGCTCCACCACACTACCAAGTACCCTGCCATTTACGTTGTACTCTGCCTTGGAGTTCGCCCTTCCAAAGTGTACCACCTCACACCTCTCCGGGTTGAACTCCATCTGCCACCTCTCAGCCCACTTCCGCATCCTATCAAATTCTCTCTGCAATCTTCGACAATCCGTAACACTATCCAACAAGACCACCAAACATTGTGTAGTCTCCAAACTTGCTCACCCACACTTCTGCCCCCAAATCCATGTCGTTAATAAAATCACGAAAAGCAGAGGTACTAGAACCGATCCTTGTGGAACACCACTAGTCACAGCCCTCCAATTCGACTGTATTCCCTCCACCACTACACTCTGCTTTCTCCAGTCTAGCCCATTGTGAATCCAACTGGCCAAGCGTCCCTGGATCCCATGCCTTCTGACTTTCTAAATAAGCTCTCCTGTGTGGAACTTTGTCAAATGCCTTACTAAATTCCATGTAGATCACAACCACTGCTCTACCCTCATCTGTATGTCTGGTCACCTCCTCAAAGAATTCTATCGGGCTTGTTAGACACGATCTGCCCTTCACAAAACCAAGCTGACTGTCCCTGTTCAGACCATGATCTCTAAATGACCATTGGTTTTATCTCTAAGAATCTTTTCCAACAGCTTTTCCACCACGGACAGAACACTCATTGGGTTATAATTACCCGGACTATCCCTACCTCCTTATTTGAACAGGAGGGCAAAATGCGCCTCCCTCCAATCCTCCCGGAATATTCCCGTGGACCACGCGGACATAACGATCCTACTCAGAGGCTCAACAATCTCTTCTCTCCCCTCGTGAAGCAGCCTGGGGAATGTTCTGTTAGGCTGCGGTGACTTATCTGTCTGAATGTATTTAATCAACTACAACAGCTCCTCTCTCTTAGTATCAACATGCTCCTGAACATCAAACTCCCTCATATTGTCCTCACCGTCATCAAGTTCCCTCTCATTGGTGAGGACTTCGCTCACTTCCACAGTCTCCAGGCACATCTTCCCACATTTATCTATAATCGCTCCTGCCTTCACTCCTGTCATCCTTTTGTTCTTCATATAATTGATGAATGCCTTGGAGTTTTCCTTTACCCCACTCACCAAGGCCTTCCCTTGCTTCCTTCTGTCTGTCAACAGCGCCTTCTTCATCTCTTTTCTTTCTAACCTACGTTCCTCAATAGATCCATCTGATCCTTGCTTCCTAATCTTCATGAACTCTGCCTTCTTCCATCGGTGTTACGATAAGGCGGGTGTTGGTTTCATAGTTGTGTTTTACAATTTCTATATATTGCACTCTCTTTGCTTACGGTCTGACTCCATCCAGAGATCTTTCCACTCACCATGGATCGAGAGACCGACCACAGTCACGATGGGGGCGAACGTAACTAGGCAGAGTAGGCAGATCAGACGGTACGGTCTATTTCCGATCTTCACTTTCGACTCCCGTTCTTGCGCAGCTGTGGAGATACCATACGACCATAAGATCACAATAAATATTTAATAAGACAATAGGAGCTACTTAATGAACACTTTACATCAGTATCTTAGTGATTAGTGATAACTTGCAGCAGACTGCAAGGCCTAAGCATGTAGATGTTAAGAAAGAGTATGTAATGGAGCATTTGGAAAACATCACATTGGATAAGTCATCGGTACCGGACGAAATACACCCCAGGCAACCGTAGGAGGCGAGGGAAGAGATTGCTGAGGCTCTGTCAATGGTCTATGCATTATCAATGGAGACGTGGGAGGTTCCGGCGGATTGGAAGATTGCGGATGTTGTTCGTTTATTCAAGAACGGGAGAAGAGATAGCCCAGGAAATTATAGATCAGTGAGTCTTACCTCAGCGGTTTGTAAGTTGATGGAGAATATCCTGAGAGGCAGGATTTTTGAACATTTGGAGAGGAATAATATGTTTAGGATTTATCGGCATGTGTTTGTAAAGGGCAGATTGTGCCTTACGAGACTGGTTGATTTTTTGTGGGGATGTGACTAAACTCATTGATAACGAAGAACAGTTGATGCAGTGTATATGGATTTCAGCAATGCATTTTATAAGGTACCCCATGCAAGGCTTCCTGAGAAAGTAAGGAGGAATGGAATCAAGGAGACATTGCTTTGTGGCTCCACAACTGGCTTGCCCACAGAAGGCAAAGAGTGGTTGTAGACGGGTCATATTCTGCATGGAAATCGGTCACCAGTGGAGGGCATCAGGGATCAATTCTGGGACCCTTATTCTTCGTGACTTTTATAAGTGAACTAGCTGAAGATGTGGAGGAATGGTTCTTAAGTTTGCTGATGACACAATGTTTGGAGGTGTTGTGGATAGCTGGAGGGCTGTCAGAGGATACAGCGGGACATTGATAGGGTGCACAACCGGGCTAAGAAATAGCATATGGAGTTCAAACCAGCTAAGTGTGAAGTGGTTCATTTTGGTAGGTCAAATACGATGGAAGATTACATTACTAATGGTAAGACTCTCGACACTGTGTAGAATCAGAGGGATCTTGGTGTCCTAGCACAAAGCAGTTGCGCAGGTCGACTCTGTGTTTAAGAAGACGTACGGTGTTTAGGCCTTCGTCAATCGTGGAATTGAATTTAGGAGCCGAGACGTAATGTTGCAGCTATATAGGAACCTGGACATACCCTACTTGGAGTACTGTGCTCAGTTCTGGTCGCCTCACTATAGGAAAGTCGTAGAATCCATAGAAAGGGTGCAGAGGAGATTGACAAGAATGTTTACTGGATTTGAGAGCATGCCTTATGAGAATAGGTTGAGTGAAATCAGCCTTTTCTCCTTGGAGCAACGGAGGATGAGAGGTGACCTGATAGAGGTGTATAAGATGAGGAGAGGCATGGATCGGGTGGATAGTCAGAGGATTTTTCCCAGGACTGAAATCGCTCGCAGAAAAGGATATGCTTTTAAGGCGCTTGGAAGGAGGTACTGAGGAGGTGTCCTTTTTTTTTTACTCAGACAGTGGTGAGGCTGTAGGAAGCGGTGGTGGAGGCGAAACCGATAGGGTCTTTCATAGGACTCATGCATGGCTACATCGAGCTTAGAAAAATAGAGGGTTCTGGGTAAAGCCTTGGTAGTTCGAAGGTAGGGACGTGTTCGTTTCAACTTTTTGGCCGAAGAGCCTGCATTGTGCTGTATGTTTTCTATGTTTCAGTGTTTCTATATACATCACAAACAGGAGAGGCCCTGCAGAATAAAGAGTCACAGTTACAGAGAGAGGGCAGTGCCGGCAGACGATAAGGTACAAGAGGCCAGGACGATGTAGATCGTGAGGTCAGGAGTCCGTCTGATCGTCCTAGGTGGCCGTTCTATAATCCGATTGAAACGTGCTTTCGTACCTTTCTCCCCGATGGGAGGGAGTGCAGCTGGGTTGGGTGATGGTCTATGGTTATACTGGCTGCTTCACGGAGACAGCAGGAAATGTAGACAGTGTGCACGGAGAGAACAGGTCAGATTTCCATCTTTGGAGTAAGACAGCAGAACGGCTGATTAGGGCCGTGCAGTAGACGTGAAGGATAGGGACTTCAATGAGCTATTGTTGGACTGCTCTGTATAAGGGGGTGGTGCCAGGGGAGATTAGACTGACCGATTTGATTGCAGAGGACCTGTTTGTCCTGATTAATTGATAAAATGCACACTGACTTTAACAATTATTGTTACAAGGTCCCAGATGGTAGAGCACTCTGAGAAATGGAAGAAAGGAAGGGAGGAACGAAGAAAGAACGGAGCGGTGAGAGAGACAGGGAGGGGGGAGATTCTGAAGGTGGAAGATGGAGGAACGAGAGAGATACTGGATGGCCTGAGACCAGACAGAGTTGTCGGGCTAATTTGCTCGGGAAGGACAGATCAGGCACGGGGAGTAGATGTAATCTACCTGGACATTAACAAGGCTCAGATGGTACATTGCTCTGGAAGATGATAGTACAGGAGTCGGGAGGTCACGTTACAGATGTACAGTGACGCCGCTCTTGTTCAGTGTCGATCGCCCTGTTATAGGAAAGGCCGCGATGCCGGAATGTTTATGAGTATGTTGGAATTGGGGGAGTGAGACATGGAGAGAGGTTGGGCAGGTCGGGATTTTATTCCTTGTATCGCAGGGGTGACCTTACAGAGTTGTATAAAACCTCGAGGTGCACAGGCAGGGTGAACAAGAACAGAGGTTCCTCAGGTCCGGGGTATCGGGAACCAGAGGGCACAGGATTGAGGTGAGAGTCGATGGCGTGGAAGGAGAGAGATGTGTGAGGGAGTGGTGTTATAGAGGAAGGAGGTAGACAGGGACGAGAGGGGTAAATAGGAAGTGAGAGTGAGAGCATAGGGTTGGAGAGAGAGACGGAGAGTGGGGCGGAGGGGGAAGAGTGGGGATATGGGGAGAAACAGGGGAATAGATGGGGAAAAGTTTGTAGTAGATTAGTTGGGGAGAATCGGGAAACGAGTAGAGGAGGCGACTGGGGTAGGACCGGGGCAGAGAGAGAGGGGTGGGTAGTGTGGGAAGATGGGGCAGTGAGAGTAGGGCAGAGAGAAGGAGGAGAACGAGGATGTTGCCGGATTGGAGGGAGAAATTTATAGATAGAGATCGGGCAGGTTGGGACTTTAATTATTGGAGTGTTGGGATGACCATACAAAGGCGTATGAAACCACGAGCGGTGAGTGCGTACAGTTATTTTCCATAGACTTGGAGAATCGAGGACTAGAGCGCACAGGTCTAAGTTGAAGAGGGAATGGGATTTAATTGGGACCCGTGTGACATCCCTTCATTACCCAGATGGTTGTCAGTCTATGGAACGAGCTGACAGAGGAAGTGGTCCAAGCAGATGGAGTACAAACACTTGGGAGTATGAGACTGACCACTCCAAAATGACGTCATTACTGTGAACTCTGACCTGTTTGTGCAGTGGTAGACAGCCCGCCGGGTCCCGAGGAAATGGGAGGATCTTCGCCCTCATCGATGCGGGGTTTCTTTTTCCGAATGGTCAGCACTGAGTAGGTGGAGTTCAGACCGTCTGGGGGAGAGAGAGAGACAGGCAGATTAGGAAGAGTGTGAGAGCGGTAGGGAATGGGGCAGAGAGTCGCGGAGACAGAGAAAAGAGAGAGGGGCAAGTGAAGGGATAGAGCGTATGAGGTAGCGGGAGAGAGGGTGAGGGAGAGCGGGGAGAGAGAGAGGACAGAGAGGTGGAGACACAGAGAAGGCGAAAACGATGGACAGAGAGGGGAGAGCGCGATGTGGGCATTGGACAGGAAAATGCGAGAGAATGAACGGGTAGAGAAAGGGGAGAGGGGGCAGACTGTGTCGGGGGGAGCGGAGTGAGAGGTGTGAGAGATGAATGGAGGGGAATGAGAAGGGAGAGGGAAGGCGGGCGGAGGTGGGAGAGGGATGGGGAAGCGATAACAAGATAATTTCAGTGAGAGGGGAAAGAGCGAGCGGGGAGAGTGTCGTGGAGCGGGAGAGATGGATGGAGAGAAAGAGAAAGCGTGGAGGGGAGATGAGCGGCAAACCGAGACACAGAGAGAGATAGGAAGAACGGGCGGGGTTGACGGGGTATAAGAGTGAGGAGAGAGAGAGGGCGATAGAGAGGGAGATCGTGAGTGGTAGAGACGGTGACTGTGATAGAAGAGAGACTGGTGGGAGTAGGGGCAATGAGAGAGGACGAAGGGTACGGGAAAGTGGGAGACAGTAGGAGAAATAGTGTGAGGGAGGGACAGGGGATGGAGGGAGAGAGGAGACGGTGTGATAGAAGGGGAAAGAGGGAAAAGAGAGTGGTGTTAGAAAAGGGAGAGGGGGTTAAGGTTTAATACCGCGCTCCTTCTCAGCGTCTAACCCACAGTCCTGCTTCCTCACTACAACAACACGAATCTAACTGATCTCCACCACCCCTTCCCCACATCGCTTTCTCCTCATTGCGCCTTCCTCTGCATACCATGTCGTCTTCCCAAAGCACTCCCTCCACACTCCATCCCACGGCGCTACCTCACATCCGCCCCTCCCAGGGCGCAACACACCGCACCGATCGTCAGACAGAGAATCTCCAACCCCAACCTTCGCATCTCTCCTGCCTTCCCTCCGTGTTATTCTCAAACAGGGAATCATTAGGGTCAACTGTACGTTTGCCTGAGATTTCTCGACAGGATTGGACACGTCACCTAAACAGGGACAAATTAACGTAGATGAAACTGACCTCGAACTGTCCGGACTCGGGTTGTGGAGAGGGTCTTGAAATTAACTTCCGCGTACAGCACACCAGGTTCAGCTGGACACAGAAGATTGGGGGTCAGACACTGAGTGAATCTCCCTCCGCACGGTTCCATCACAAACTCCTGGGGTCAGACACACAGTGATGCTCCCACCCCATGGTCCTATCACACACGACTGGGGTCAGACACCGAGTGAAGCTCCCTCCACGTTGTCCTAGGGGGCCGTTCGATATTCCGATAAAAACGTGGCAGAAGCCGTCCTTGAGACTGGTGGGACGTGCTTTCGTACCTTTCTCCCCGATGGGAGTGAGTCGGGGTGGGTTGGGTGGGGTTCTCTGGTTATGCTGGTTGCTTCACGGTGACAGCAGGAAATGTAGACAGTGTCCATGGATGTAGACATGTAAGATTTCCATCTTTGGAGTAAGACAACAGGGCGGCTGTTCAGGGCAGTGTACCAGACGTGATGGAGAGGGTCTTTAATGAGCTATTGTTGGGCTCCTCTGTATCAGGGGGTGGGGCCAGGGGAGATTAGACTGATCGATTTGATTGCTGAGGACCTGTTTGGCCTGATTGGTTGGTAAAATGTACACCGACAAATGCTGTCACAAGATCCCAGATGGTAGATCACTCTGGGAGATGGAAGAGAGGAAGGGAGGGACGAGGATAGAAAGGAGCGGTGAGAGAGGGAGGGTGGGCGGAGATCCGGAGGGTGGAAGTTGGAGGAGGGAGAGATACGGATGGCCTGAGACCGAGGGAGAGTTGTCGGGGTAATATGATCGGGAAGGACTGATCAGGCACGGGGAGTAGATGTAATCTACCTAGAATTTAACAAGGTCTCAGATGGTACACTGCTGTGGAAGATGATGGTACAGGAGTCGGGAGGTCACGTTGCAGATGTACAATGAAGCCGCTCTTGTTCACTGTTGGTGGCCCTGATATAGGAAAGGTCACTGTGCTGGAAGGTTCACGTGGATGTTGGACTCGGTGGAGTGAGGCATGGAGAAAGATCGGGCAATTCGAGACTTTATTCCTAGGAGCGCAGGGGCGACCTTACAGAGTTGTATAAAACCACGATGGGCGCAGGCAGGGTGAACGAGCACAGACGTTCCTCAGGTCCGGGGTATCGGGAGCTAGAGGGCGGAGGATTGAAGTGAGAGTCGATGGCGACGAAGGAGAGAATTGAGGAAACACGGAGGCTGTTTTAGAGAGAACGAAGAAGGAGAGAGAGGGGCGAGAGAAAGGGTGGGAGAGGAAATAGGGAGAGGAGAGAGTGGGGTGGGAGTGGGGGAGAGTGGGCGGACGGAGAAGAGTGGGACGGATGTGGAGAAAGAAGGCCATAGATTTGTAGGAGTTTGCAGGAGAGTGGTAGGGGAGAAACCGGACGCGAGCAAAGGAGGAGAATGGGGTAGGAGTGGGTCAGAGAGTGTGGGGTGGGTAATGTAAGAGTGGATGAGAGAGCAGGAGGAGAACGAGGATGTTGCCGGACTCAGGGGACTGATCTAAGGAGAGAGGTCGGGCAGGTTGGGACTTTAATTCTTGGAGCGTAGTGATGACCTTACAGAGACGTATAAAACCACGAACGGTCAACGCGTACAGTTATTTTCTCCAGACATGCAGAATAGCCACATAACCATATAACCATATTACAACTGCAGCACGTAAACAGGCCAGCTCGGCCATTCTAGTCCTTGTCGAACGCTTACTCTCACCTAATCCCACCGACCCGCACTCAGCCCATAACCCTCCATTCCTTTCCTGTCCATATACCTATCCAATTTTGCTTTAAATGACAATACCGAATATGCCTCTAAAACTGCTACTGGAAGCTCATTCCATACAGCTACCACTCTCAGAGTAAAGAAATTCCCCCTTATGTTACCCTTAAACTTTTGCCCCATAATTCTCAACTCATGTGCTCTTGTTTGAATCTCCCCTACTCTCAATGGAAAAAGCTTATACACGTCAACTCTATCTATCCCTCTCGTAATTTTATTTAACTTTATCGTCCCCCCTCAACGTTCTGCGCTCCAAAGAATAAAAACCTAACTTCTTCAATCTTTCCCTGTAACTTAGGTGCTGAAACCCAGGCAACTTTCTAGTAAATCTTGTCTGTACTCTCTCTATTTTGTTGACATCTTTACTATATTTCAGTGACCAGAACTGTACGCAATACTCCAAATTCGGCCTTACCAATGCCTTGTAGAATTTTAACATTACATCCCAACTCCTACACTCAATGCTCTGATTTATAAAGGCCAAAATACCAAAAGCTTTCGTCAGCACCCTATCCACATGAGATTCCACCTTCAGGGAACTATGCACCATTTCCAGATCATTCTGTTCTACTGCATTCTTCAATGTCCTACCATTTTCCATGTATGTCCTATTTGGATTATTCCTACCAAAATGTAGCACCTCACACTTTTCAACATTAAACTCCATCTGCCATCGCTCAGCCCACTCTTCTAAATGGCCTAAATCTTTCTGCAAACTTTGAAAACCTACTTCAGTATCCACAACGCCACCTAACTTAGTATCATCTGCATACTTGCTAATCAAATTTACCACCCCATCATCCAGATCATTGATGTATAAGACAAACAACATTGAACTCAGTACAGATCCCTGAGGCACACCACTTGTCACCGGCCTCCAACCTGACAAACAGTTATCCACCACTACTCAATGGCATCTCCCATCCAGCCACTTGTGAATATACTTTACTACTTCAATGTTAATACCTAACGATTGAACTTTCCTAACTAACCTTCGATGCGGAACCTTGTCAAAGGCCTTACTGATGTCCATATAGACAACATCCACTGTTTTACCCTCGTCAACTTTCCTCGTAACCTCTTCAAAAAAATCAATAAGATATGTCGAACATGACCGTCCACGCACAAATCCATGTTGACTGTTCCTAATCAGACCCTCAATATACAGATAATTATATATGCTATCTATATGAATAATTTCCATTAACATACCCACCACTGACGTCAAACTGACAGGCCTATAATTGCTAAGTTTACTTTTAGAACCCTTTTTAAACAATTGTGAGCAATACGCCAATCCTCCGGCACAATCACCGTTTCTAATGACATTTGAAATATTTCTGTCAGAGCCCCTGCTATTTCTACACTAACCTCCTTCAAGGTTCTAAGGAATATCCGGTCCGGATTCGGAGTTTTATCCACTTTTATATTCCTTAACACCGCCAGTACTTCCTCCTCTTCAATCGTCACAGTTTCCATAACTTCACTACTTGTTTACCTTATCTTACACAATCCAATATTCTTCTCCTCAGTGAATACCGAAGAAAATAAATTGTTCATAATCTCCCCCATCTCTTTCGGCTCCGCACGTAGCTGTCCACTCTGATTCCCTAAGGGACCAGTTTCATCCCTCACTATCCTTTTGCTATTCATATAACTGTCGAGACCCTTCGGATTTATTTTCCCCATACTTGCAACCTCGTATCTTCGTTTAGCTTTTCTAATTTCTTTCTTAAGTTTGCATTCTTTATGTTCTTCGAGCACCTCATTTACTCTATGCTGCCTATATTTCTTGTACATATCTCCCTTTTTCCTAACCAAGTTTCCAGTATCCCCTGAGAACCATGGCCCTCTCAAACTTTGAAGTTTTCTTTTCAACCTAACAGGAACATAAAGATTCTTTACCCTCAGAATTTCACCTTTAAATGACCTCCATATCCCTATTACATTTTTCGCATAAAACAACTTGTCCCAATCCACTCCTTCTAAATCCTTTCGCATCTTCTATAAATTAGCCTTTCTTCAATAAAAAATCTCAACCCTGTGTCCAGTCCTATCCTTCTCCATAATTATATTGAAACTAAGGGCATTGTGATCACTGGACCGAAGTGCTCCCCCACAACATATACCTCCGTCACCTGACATATTTTATTCCCTAATAGAAGATCCAACACTGCCCCTTCTCTGATTGGTACCTCTATACAATGCTGCAAAAAATCTATCCTGTATATATTTTACAAATCCAAACCAACCATCCCTTTTACGGTATGGGCTTCCCAGTCTATGTGTGGAAAATTAAAATCTCCCACAATCACAACCCTGTGCTTATTAAAAAATATCTGTTCTCTCTTTTCAGATTTGCTCCTCCAATTCTTGCTCTCCATTGGGTGGTCTATAATACATCTATAATATATTAGACGAGCCCTCTAATCTATCCTGCCAGAGCAGCGCTGTAATTTGTTCTCTGACAACCAACGCAACATCTCCCCCTCTTGTCCCTCCGATTCTATCACACCTGAAGCAAAGAGATCCACGAATATTTAGTTGCCATTCACACCACTCCTGCAACCATGTTTCACTAATAGCTACAACATCATTTTTCCAGGTATCAATCCACGCTCCAAGCTCATCCACCCTTCTTACAATGTTCCTAGCAGTAAAATAAATACATTTAAGAAATTTTCCACCTCTTTCTCTCTGTTTATCTCTAACAGTACAAAGAAATTTACTGTCTTCTTTTTCTTCCTTCTCCCATACATCTGATCCTACACTCTCGAGGACCAGAGCGCACAGGGCTAAGGTGAGAGGAGAAAGGGATTTAATTGCGGAGCCGAGTGAGAACATTTTTTTTTTAACCCAGACGGTGGTCAGTCTATGGACTGAGCTGACAGTGGACGTGGTCGAGACAGATGCATTGGAAACACGGACTCTTCATATTATGGCACGCGACCCCTCCAGAATGACGTCATCACTGTGAACTCTGACCTGTTTGTGCTGCGGTAGACAGCCCGCCAGGTCCCGAGGAAATGGGAGGATCTTCATCCTCATCGATGTGCGGTTCCTCTTTCCGAACGTTCAGCGCTGAATCAGTGGAGTTCAGACCGTCTGGGGGATAGAGTCGGACAGGCGGATACGAAAAGAGTGAGAGCGGTAGGGAATAGGGGAGGGAGTCGGTGATAGACAGAAGAGAGATGGGTTGAGAGAAGAGAGAGAGGGATACGTGAGGGGGAGAGAAGGCGTGAGACAGCGGCAGAGTGTGAGGGAGAAGAGGGGAGAGAGAGGACAGGCACGTGGGGATAGAGTGAAGGTGAAAACGATAGGCAGAGTGGGGAGAGCGCGATGTGGGCATTGGGTATGATAGTGCGAGAGAAAGAATGGGGAGAAAGTGGGAGGAGGGAGGGGAGAAATGTGTCGGGGAGAGAGGAATGAGAGGTGTGAGAGAGCGGAATGAGAGGGGAGAGCGTGGAAGGGTAGAAGAATGGGAGAGGGTTAGGGAAGAGAGAACAAGGGAATTTCAGAGGGCAAAAAAGCGTCGTGAAGTGGGACAGAGGAGTGGATAGAAAGGAGGGGAAGGAGCGAGGGGAGATGAGCGTCAAACGGACAGAGAGAACTGGAGGTGTGGGCGGGTTGGAATGAGAGATAACAGAGAGAGAGAAAAAGAGTGCGATGGAGAAACCAGGAATGATAGAGACGGTAACTGTGATAAAGGAGAGACGGGGACAATGAGAGAAGGCGAATAGAAGGGCACCGTGGGAGTCAGTAGGGGAAATAGTGTGAGGGAGCGGCAGTGCAGAGTCGGCGAGAGGAGACGGGGTGAGAGAAGGGCAGGGAGATGAGAGAAGGGGAAAGAGGAAAAATACAGTGGGGTTAGAAAAGGGAGAGAGGGCTTAAGGGTTTATACCGCGCTCCCTGCTCACCGTCTCTCCCACTGTCTTCACTCTTCACCACACCGACACGCAACGCTCCGCACGGAAAATCAAAGGGAATTTCCCCGTCATCGCATCTCTCACGCGTTCCCTCCGTGTTATTCTCAAACAGGGAATCGTTAGTGGCAACTGTAAGTTTGCTCTGAGATCTCTCGACAGGATTGGACACGTCAGCTAAAGAGGGTTAAACCGGCAAAGATGAACCTGACCTAGATCTGCCCCGGCAGGGGGTTCAGGGAATGACTTGAAATTAAGTACATCATGTTCAGCTGGACACAGAAGAGTGAGCTCCCTCCACACCGTCCCATCACACACTCCCGAGGTCAGACACAGAGTGAATGTCCCTCCACACCGTCCCATCACACACACTGGGGATCAGACACAGAGTGAAACTCTCTTCACACCTCCCTAATAAACACTCCCGGGGTCAGACACAGAGCGAAGCTCCCTCCACACCGACGCATCACACACTACCAGGGTCAGACACAGAGTGAATCTCCATTCTCACCGTCCCATAACACATTCCCGGGGTCAGAAACAGAGTGAATCTCCCTCCAAACCGTCGCATCACACAGCCCCGGGGTCAGAAACAGAGTGAATCTCCCTCCACACCGTCCCATCACACACCCTCGGGGTAAGACACAGAGTAAACCTCCCTCCACATCGTCACAATACACACTCACGAGGTCGGACACTGAGTGACTCTCCCTCCGCACCGTCCCATCACGCACTCTGGGGATCAGACAAAGAGTGAAACTCCCTTCAAACCTCCATATTAAACAATCCCGGGGTCAGAAACAGAGCGAAGGTCCCTCCAGACCGACTCATCACACATTCCCTGGGTCAGACACAGAGTGAATCTCCCTCAACACCATCCCGTCACACACACCCGAGGTCAGGCACAGAGTTAATCTCCCTCCACACCATCCCGCCACACAATCCCGGGGTCGGACACAGAGTGAATCTCCCCTCACACCGTCACATCACACACTCCCGGGGTCGGACACAGAGTGAACGTCGCTCCACACCGTCCCATCACACACTCCCGGGGTCAGACAAAGAAGCTCCCTCCACACCGTCCCTCCAAACACCCCTGGGTTCAGATGCGGAGTGATGTTCACACCGCACTGTCCCAACACTCACTCCCTGGGTCAGAAAGAAATTGAAGCTTCCTCCCTCTGTCTCTGCCCTAATTTCCTCTCGATAGAGACCGTGAGTCCGGTTTTACGAGCTGCATATTAATGTAGGTCTTGCTGTCGAGGAGGATTCTGCGCCTCTGAGCTCAACGAGACAAATTCACGCCAGATGAGCAGCTGATAAAGAGAGGAGCCGAGAGCAGGGGGAGGAAGTGCTGGGAAAGAGGGAGACTTGAGTGTATGAGAGGGTCTGTTCCAGACCGATGAGAGAGGCTGGCTGCAGAGTAGTGAGAGTGTGGAGAAACAGAGGGAGGCGAGATTGATGGGAAGGATAGGGCTTGGCAGAAAAAGAGACCTGGTATACAGTGTTCAGAAAGGGGTTAAGTGGGGAGAGAGAGGGGTCGAAATAGAGCAGGTGGATCCCTGTACAGAAATTAGGAAGAGAGTGAAAACACAGCTGGAGAGCTAACGGGGGAAAGCAGGAGAGAGAGAGAGAGAGAGAGAGAGAGAGAGAGAGAGAGAGAGAGAGAGAGAGAGAGAGAGAGAGAGAGAGACGGACCAGGAGGGGCGAAGGAAGAGAGGGAAGAGAGAGAGCGCTACAGAGAGGGAGCAGATATGCAGGGAAGGGATGGTTGAGAGAGATTGATTCTGGAAGTTGGTGGGACATAGGATGAGAAGTAGGGAGAGGGAAAGGATTGGCAGCGGGGGAAGAGTGACGGATGATGTGTGAGCAGGGAGGTAAAGACCGGCGGATATATATTGACTCATTCATAGGCTTTATTGTCAGACAGATTTGCAACGAATACCCCTCCCCCACCCCAACCGACAGTTGATTCCTGGTTTGAGCTTCAGTGCTCCCATTGCTCTGCTTATCGCCGGGGCTTCAGACCCTCTGTGCTCTGGAAACCACTGCACCGGGGCAACCCGCAACACCCTCCGAAGTAAGCGAGCCCCCTCCCTCCGAGAAGATGTCTGAACAATAGAGTGTCCTTTTCAGACTGTGTAGTACTGATCAAAGACAGCGGACATTTAGATATTGAAGTTTACAGGAAACCAACACACGCTGAGTGGTGTCTGAGTATTGACTCGCTTCGCCCATGGGAACAGAAGCTGTGGTTTGTCAGTATTTCAGAGAAGTATTGAAATCGTGCGGCTACACTGACTGGGCCGTCATACAGACAGCAAAAAATAAAAATAGCAGCGACGTCAGCCCAACAGACGGATTTCAGCAGTTTCTCACAAAAGCTCCATCAACTTCTATCTGTCGTTTTTTCTCTCTGCGCCCCTCACTCTCCCCTCACTCTCTTCATGTGTGAGGAAGTGAATGCATCTAACCCGCATCAGTTTCGCTCCTATCTCCAGCTCTCTCCATTTTCCTCCACTCTCCCTCAGTCCACTGCCTTTATGTCTCACAGACCTCCTCACTCAGCTTTTCTTTCCGGCTGCCCTCCCTCTCTACCCATTGTTTTCCCACTCTCTCCCGCTCACAGTGAACGTTACCGGACTGAAATGTGACCGGGCCTTCTGTCGCTTTCCCGTGGGGTTGTGTGTGTGTGTGTGTGTGTGTGTGTGTGAGAGAGAGAGAGAGAGAGAGAGAGAGAGAGAGAGAGAGAGAGAGAGAGAGAGAGAGAGAGAGAGAGAGAGAGAGAGAGAGAGGAGGTGTTCTTTTCACTCGGAAGGAGAGGGCTTCACACCGTACCATCACACACTCCAGGGGTCAGACACAGAGTGAATCTCCCTCCGCACCATCCCATCACTCTCTCCCTGGTTTAGACACAGAGTGAAACTCCCTCCACACAGTCCCATCTCACACTCCCTGGGTCAGAAAGAGATTGAAACACTCTTCCTCCGTCTCTGCCCCATTCACTTCTCGATGGAGACCGTGAGTCCGGTTTTACGATCTGCATTTTCATGTAAGTCTCTCTGTCGTCCATCCTGTCGGGATCCTCTGCGTCTCTGAGCTCAGCGAGACAAACAAACACCAGATGAGCCGCTGATAAAGAGAGGCGCCGAGAGCAGGGGGAGGAAGTGATGGGGAAGAGGGAGAATGAGTGTGGAAGAGGGGTTGGTCTTAACCGATGACAGATTCCTGGTTTGAGCGTCCGCTTTCCCATTGCTCTGCTTTTCACTGGGGCTTCAGTCCACTGTGCTCTGGAAACCACGGCCCCGGGTTAAACCGCAATCTCCCTCCGAAATAAACGAGCCCCCTCCCTCCGAGAAGACGTCAGAACGACAGATTCCCATTTTAGACTGTTCAGTTCCTTTGAAAGAAACCTAACATTTTGATCTTGAAGTTCACAGGAAACTAACTCACGCTGAGCCGTATCTGAGAGTTAACTCTCTTCGCCCATGAGAACATAAGCTGGGTTTGTCAGTAATTCAGAGAAGTATTGAAAGCGTGCGGCTACACTGACTGGGCCGGCATACAGACAGCGAAAAATAAAATAGCAGCGACGTCAGCCCACAGACGGACTTCAGCATTTCTCTCAAACCCTCATCACCTTCTGTCAGGGCTTTGGGAATGGTGAGGGAGGATAATGGCAATAAGGGTAGTTGTGAGTCTATTCGATCTACTGGATGTGTGTGTGTGTGTGTGTGTGTGTGTGTGTGTGTGTGTGTGTGTGTGTGTGTGTGTGTGTGTGTGTGTGTGTGTGTGTGTGTGTGCGAGAGAGTGAGAGAGAGAGAGAGAGAGAGAGAGAGAGAGAGAGAGAGAGAGAGAGAGAGAGAGAGAGAGAGAGGGAGAGAGAGAGAGAACGCCTCGTCACCGTCTGAACCAACCATTCCCGGGCTCATACATAAATGAAAATCCATCCACACCGTCCCAGCACACACTCCGGGGGTCAGACACAGAGTCAAGTTACTAATCACCGTCCCGTGACACACTTCCGGGGACAGACACAGAGTGAATCTCCTGTCGCACTATCCACTCCCGGAGTGAGACATAAAGTACAGCTAAGTCACGCATTGTCCCAGCATACCCCCCTCGCGGTCGGACACAGAGTGAAGCTTCCTCCACACCGTCCCGTCGCCACACATTCATGGTCAGACACAGAGTGACACTCACGCCTCACCGTCCCATTACCTGCTCCCTGGGTCCATAGAAACAGAGAACATGACAGCAGAGAAACAGGCCTTATGGCGTTTCTCGGCTGTGTCGAACCATTTTTCTGCCTAGTCCCACTGACCTGCCCTTGGGCCATATCCCTGCATACCCCTCTCATCCATGTACCTGTCAAAGTTTTTCTTAAATGTGAAAAGTGAGCAGGCATTCACCACTTCATCTGGCAGCTCATTCCGCACTCCTACCACTTCCTGCGTGAAGAACCCCCCCACCCCGTTCCCTTTAAACTTTTCCCCCTTCACTCTTAACCCATGACCTTTGTTTTTTTTTCTCCCCTAGACTCAGTGGGAAAAGCCTGCTTGCATTCACTCTATCTATACCCATCATCTTTTTTCATACCTGTATCAAATCCCCCTCATTCATCTACGCTCCAGGGATAAAGTCTATCTTATACAACCATTCTCTGTAACACAAGTTTCGCAAGACCCGGCAACATCCTTGTAAACCTTCTCTGCACTCTTTCAACCTTTTTAATATTCTTCCTGTAATTCGGTGAACAAAACTACACACAATACTCCAAATTCGGTCTTATACAACCTCACCATAACATTCCAACTCTATACTCAATACTTTGATCTTTATAGGCCAATGTACCAAATATCTCCTTACGACCCCATCCACCTGTGACGCAGTTTTAGGAAATTATATATCTGGACTCCCAGATCCCTCTGTTCTACTGCACTCCTCAGTCTCCTCCCATTTCCCTTTATGTTCCACCTTGGCTTAACCTTCCGAAGAGCAATATCTTACACTTGTCCGCATTAAACTCCTTCTGCCATTTTTTCACCATTCCTCCAACTGGTCCAAATCCCTCTGCAAGCTTTGACAACCTTCCTCACTGTCCATTACACCTCCCATCTTTGTATCATCAGCAGATTTGCTTATCCAATTTGCCACAGTATCATTCAGATCATTGATATAGATGACAAGTAACAATGGACCCAGCAATGATCCAGTGGCACACCACAGTCAAAGGCCTCCAATCAGAGTAGCAATCCTCCACTACCACTTTCTGGCTTCTCCCATTGAGCCAATGTCTAACCCAATTTACTACCTCTCCATGTATACGTCGTGACTGTATTTTCCTAACTAACCTCCCATGCGGGACCTTGTCAAAGGCCTTACTATAGTCCATGTTTACAACATCCACTGCCTTCCCTTCATCCACTTTCCTGGTAACTTTCTCGACAAACTCTAATAGATTGGTTAAACATGACCTATCACGCTCAAAGATTCTAATAAATCCCTGTCGATTCAAATACTTGTAGATCCTATCTTTTGGTATTCCTTCCAATAATTTACCTACTACCTAATTTACCTAAAATTTACCGGCCCATAAATTCCGGCTTACTTTTTGAGCTGTTTTTTAAACAACGGAACTACATGAGCTATTCTCCAATCCTCCGGCACCTGAACCGTGGAAATCGACATTTTAAATATTTCAGCCAGGGCGCCTGCAATTTCAACACTAGTCTCCTTCAAGGTCCAATGGAATACCTGTCAGGCCGTGGGATTTATCTACTCTTATTTGCCTCAAGAAACCAGGCACCTCCTCCTCTTTAATCTGTATCAGTTCCAACACCTCCCTACTTGTTTGCTTTGTTTCCATGGACTCTATTCCAGTTTCTTTAGTATATACAGATGCAAAAGAAAACACTTAACATCTCCCCCATTTCTTTTGTTTCCATACACAGCCGACCACTCTGATGTTCAACAGGACCAACATTATCACTTACTATCCTTTTTTTCTTAACATACCTGTAGACAATCTTAAGATTATCCTTCTCCTGACTGCCAAAGCAACCTCATGTCTTCTTTTAGCTCTCCTGATTTCTTTCGTAAGCATTTTCTTACTCTTTTTTATACTCATCAAGAATTATATCTCCCCTCTGTTGCCTACAGATGTACACATCTCTCTCTTCTTTATCAGAGTTCCAATATCCCTCGAGAACCAAGGTTCCTTATTCATATTCATTTTGCCTTTAACCCTGACAGAACATACAAACTCTGCACTCTCAAAATTTCTCCTTTGAAGGCCTCCCACTTACCAATCACATCCTCGCCAGAGAACATCCAGTCCCAATCTACGCTATTTAGATACTTTCTCCATTTCTTCAAATTTGGCCTTTATCCAGTTTAGTACTTCAACCGGACGACCAGATCTATCTTTATCCAAGATCAAATTGATCTAATGACATTATGATCACTGGAATCAAAATGTTCCCCTACACACAACTCCGTCACTTCCCCTAAATTATTTCCTGATAGGAGATCTATTATTGAATCCACTCTAATTGGTATATCTATATATTGATTTAGGAAAACTTTCCTGAACACATTTAACAACATCTAACCCATCTAGACCTTTAACAGTATGGGTTTCAGGCACAGTGTGAAGCTCCCTCCGCACCGTCCCATCCACATTCCCGAGGTCAGATACAGAGTGAATCTCCCTCCACACCGTCCCATCACACACTCCCGGGGTCAGACACAGTGTGAAGCTCCCTCCACACCGTCCCATCACACATTCCCGAGGTCAGACCACGGTAAAGCTTCCTCAAAGCCGTCACATCACACACTCCCAGGGTCAGATACAGAGAGAAGCTCTTTCCACACCGTCTCATCACACTCTCCCGGGGTCAGACACAGAGTGAATCTCCCTGCACATCGTCCCATCACACACTCCCGGGGTCAGACACAGAGTGAATCTCCCTCCACACCGTCCATCACACATTACGCGGTGAGACACAGAGTGAATGATCCATTCACACCGTCCCATCACACACTCTTGGGGTGAGAAAATGTCTGATGCTCCTCCCCCCTAGTCTCTGCCCCACTCACCTCTCGATGGAGACGGTGAGTCCGGTTTTACGAGCTGCATTGTCATGTAGTCTCGCTGTCGTCCATCCTGTCGAGGATCTCTGCGTCTCTGAGCTCAGCGAGACAAACAAACACCAGATGAGCAGCTGATAAAGAGAGGAGCCGAGAGCAGGGGGGAGGAAGTGCTGGGGAAGAGGAGATTGAGGGGTGTGAGAGGGTTAGTCTGGACCGATGAGAGTGGCTGGCGGAAAAATAGTGCGAGTGGGGAGAAACAGAGACCAGTTTGCGCGGAAGGAAAGGAAACAGACGTGGTATACAGGGGTCAGAAAGGGGCGATGTGCGGATAGATGGGGTCAACATAGAGATACCTGAATCCTGCAGAGAAATTAAGGGGAGAGAGTGAGAATACAGAGGGCGAGCAAACTGGGCGAAAGCAGGAGAAAGAGAGAGACAGAGAAACGGACAGGGTGGTGAGACAAAGAATAGAGGGAGGAGAGAAATCGCAGCAGAGAGGGAGGAAGTTTGCAGGGAGGGGACGATTGAGGGAGAAGGTATATGGAAGTTTGAGGGATACCCCGAACACTACCCGGAACACACTCCTAAGTAAGCGAGCCCCCTCCCTCCGAGAAGACGGGCAAACAATAGATTGACATTTTAGACTGTGTAGTACTTTAGAAAGGTAGCGAATGTTTAGATATTGAAGTTTAAAGGAAACCAACACACGCTGAGCCGTATCTGAGAGTTGACTCTCTTCGCCCATGAGAACATAAGCTGGGGGGTTGTCACTATTTCAGAGAATTATTGAAAGCGTGCGGCTACACTGACTGGGCCGTCATACAGACAGCAAAAATAAAAATAGCAGCGACGTCAGCCCAACAGAACGAACTTCAGCAGTTCTCTCAGACCCTCCATCACCTTCTGTCTATCATTTTCTCTCTCTCCTTTTTCCTCCACTGCCTCTCTCTCCTCTGCCTTTCAATCTCACGGCCCTCCTCATTAAGCCACTTTTTGTCTCCCCTCCCTATTTACCCCACTTTCCCTCTTCCACACCTCTCCCGCTCACAGAGAACGTTACCGGACTGAAATGCGATCGGGCCGTCTGTCGCTTTCCCGGGAAAAGCGCCGCTCACTGGGCAGTGGGGGAACAGTTACATCCTCCACAGTGAGTAAGGGGAAAGGTGAACGGTAATGGGGCCTTTGGAAATGGAGGGGCGGGAGCGAGTGGCTAAGGGGGGGTAGCGGTGAGGGATGCGGGATGCGGTGTGGCCAAGCGATGTGCTGGAGCGGGTGTGTGTGTGTGTGTGTGTGTGTGTGTGTGTGTGTGTGTGTGTGTGTGTGTGTGTGTGTGTGTGTGTGTGTGTGTGTGTGTGTGTGTGTGTGTGTGTGTGTGTGTGTGTGTGAGAGAGAGAGAGAGAGACAGACAGACAGACAGGACAGACAGAGAGACAGTTAAAGAGAAGCCACATACCCAGGCTCAGACAAAAGTGAAGATCCCTCCACACCGTCCCATCACACACTCCCGGTGTCAGAAAGAGATTGAACTCCCTCCCTCCGTTTCTTCCCCACTCCTCTCGATGGAGACCGTGTGTCCGGTTTTACGCTTCTGCACATTCATGTAAGTCTCGCTGTCGTCCATCTTGTCGAGGAGCCTCTGCGTCTCTGAGCTCAGCGAGACAAACAAAGACCAGATGAGCAGCTGATAAAGAGAGGAGCCGAGGGCAGGGGGAGGAACTGCTGGGGGGTAAAGGAGATTGAGGGTTTGAGAGGGGTTGGTCTGGACCGATGAGAGTGGCTGGAGGAAGGTTAGTGAGAGTGTGGAAAAACAGAGGGGAGAAGGATAGGGCTTGGCGGAAAGAGAGATGTGGGTTACTGCGGAGGAGAAAGGGGGATGTAGGTGAGAGAGTATGTATTAGGGGATAAATTAGGGAGAGAGTGAGAAAACAGAGAGCGAGATTATAGTTGAAAGCAGGAGACAGAGAGAGAGAGAGAAGGAGAGAGAGAGAGACAGACAGACAGACAGAGAGACAGTTAAAGAGAAGCCACATACCCAGGCTCAGACAAAAGTGAAGATCCCTCCACACCGTCCCATCACACACTCCCGGTTGTCAGAAAGAGATTGAACTCCCTCCCTCCGTTTCTTCCCCACTCCTCTCGATGGAGACCGGTGTGTCCGGTTTACGTTCTGCACATTCATGTAAGTCTCGCTGTCGTCCATCTTGGCGAGGAGCCTCTGCGTCTCTGAGCTCAGCGAGACAAACAAACACCAGATGAGCAGCTGATAAAGAGAGGAGCCGAGGGCAGGGGGAGGAACTGCTGGGGGGTAAAGAGAGATTGAGGTTTGAGAGGGGTTGGTCTGGACCGATGAGAGTGGCTGGCGGAAAAATAGTGCGAGTGGGGGAGAAACAGAGACCAGTTTGCGCGGAAGGAAAGGAAACAGACGTGGTATACAGGGGTCAGAAAGGGGCGATGTGCGGATAGATGGGGTCAACATAGAGATAACTGAATCCTGCAGAGAAATTAAGGGGAGAGAGTGAGAATACAGAGGGCGAGCAAACTGGCGAAAGCAGGAGAAAGAGAGAGACAGAGAAACGGACAGGGTGGTGAGACAAAGAATAGAGGGAAGAGAGAAATCGCAGCAGAGAGGGAGGAAGTTTGCAGGGAGGGGGACGATTGAGGGAGAAGGTATATGGAAGTTTGAGGGATACCCCGAACTCTACCCGGAACACACTCCTAAGTAAGCGAGCCCCCTCCCTCCGAGAAGACGGCAAACAATAGATTGCCATTTTTAGACTGTGTAGTACTTTAGAAAGGTAGCGAATGTTTAGATATTGAAGTTTACAGGAAACCAACACACGCTGACCGTATCTGAGAGTTGACTCTCTTCGCCCATGAGAACATAAGCTGAGGGTTGTCAGTAATTCAGAGAAGTATTGAAAGCGTGCGGCTACGCTGACTGGGCCGTCATACAGACAGCAAAAAATAAAAATAGCAGCGACGTCAGCCCAACAGAACGAACTTCAGCAGTTCTCTCAGACCCTCCATCACCTTCTGTCTATCATTTTCTCTCTTCCTTTTTCCTCCACTGCCTCTCTCTCCTCTGCCTTTCAATCTCACGGCCCTCCTCATTAAGCCACTTTTTGTCTCCTCTCCCTATTTACCCCACTTTCCCTCTTCCCACACTCTCCCGCTCACAGAGAACGTTACCGGACTGAAATGCGATCGGGCCGTCTGTCGCTTTCCCGGGAAAAGCGCCGCTTACTGGATAGTGGGGAACAGTTACATCCTCCACAGTGAGTAAGGGGAAAGGTGAACGGTAATGGGGCCTTTGGAAATGGAGGGGCGGGAGCGAGTGGCTAAGGGTGGTAGCGGTGAGGGATGCGGGATGCGGTGTGGCCAAGCGATGTGCTGGAGCGGGTGTGTGTGTGTGTGTGTGTGTGTGTGTGTGTGTGTGTGTGTGTGTGTGTGTGTGGTGTGTGTGTGTGTGTGTGTGTGTGTGTGTGGTGTGTGTGTGTGTGTGTGAGAGAGAGAGAGAGAGAGAGAGGAGAGAGGGAGAGAGAGAGAGAGACAGACAGACAGACAGACAGACAGACAGACAGAGAGACAGTTAAAGAGAAGCCACATACCCAGGCTCAGACAAAAGTGAAGATCCCTCCACACCGTCCCATCACACACTCCCGGTGTCAGAAAGAGATTGAACTCCCTCCCTCCGTTTCTTCCCCACTCCTCTCGATGGAGACCGTGTGTCCGGTTTTACGTTCTGCACATTCATGTAAGTCTCGCTGTCGTCCATCTTGTCGAGGAGCCTCTGCGTCTCTGAGCTCAGCGAGACAAACAAAGACCAGATGAGCAGCTGATAAAGAGAGGAGCCGAGGGCAGGGGGAGGAACTGCTGGGGTAAAGGGAGATTGAGGGTTTGAGAGGGTTGGTCTGGACCGATGAGAGTGGCTGGAGGAAGATTAGTCAGAGTGTGGAAAACAGAGGGGAGAAGGATAGGGCTTGGCGGAAAGAGAGATTGTGGGTTACTGCGGAGAGAAAGGGGGATGTAGGCGAGAGAGAATGTATTAGGGGATAAATTAGGGAGAGAGTGAGAAAACAGAGAGCGAGATTATATGTGAAAGCAGGGAGACAGAGAGAGAGAGAGAGAGAGAGAGAGAGAGTGAGAGAGAGAGAGAGAGAGAGAGAGAGAGAGAGAGAGAGAGAGAGAGAGAGAGAGAGAGAGAGAGTGAGAGAGAGAGAGAGAGAGAGAGAGAGGAGAGCGCCTCGGCACCGTCTGAACCATCATTACCGGGCTCATCCATAAATGAATCTGCCTCCACATCGTCCCAGCACACACTCCCGTTGACAGACACAGTTTTCAAGCTCCTGATCACCGTCCCGTCACACACTCCGGGGTCAGTCACAGAGTGAATCTCCCTCCACACCGTCCCATCACGCATTACGCGGTGAGACACAGAGTGATGATCCATTCACACCCGTCCCATCACACACTCTTGGGTGAGAAAAAAACTGATGCACCCTCCCCCCTAGTCTCTGCCCCACTCACCTCTCGATGGAGACGGTGAGTCCGCTCTTACGAGCTGCATTGTCATGTAAGTCTCGCTGTCGTCATTCTGTCGAAGATCCTCTGCGTCTCTGAGCTCAGCGAGACAAACAAACACCATACCGAGCAGCTGATAAGAGAGGAGCCGAGAACAGGGGGAAGGAAGTGCTGGGGAAGAGGGAGATTGAGGGTTGTGAGAGGGGGTTGGTCTGGAGCGATGAGAGTGGCTGGAGGAAGAGTAGTGAAGGTGGGGAGAAACAGAGACCAGTTTGCGCGGAAGGAAAGGAAACAGACGTGGTATACAGGGGTCAGGAAGGGGCGATGTGAGGAGAGAGGGGGTCAACATAGAGATACCTGAATCCTGCAGAGAAGTTAAGGGGAGAGAGTGAGAATACAGTGGGCGAGCAAACTGGCGAAAGCAGGAGAAAGAGAGAGACAGAGAAACGGACAGGGTGGTGAGACAAGGAATAGAGGGAGGAGAGAGAATCGCAGCAGAGAGGGAGGAAGTTTGCAGGGAGGGGACGATTGAGGGAGAAGAAATATGGAAGTTTGAGGGGCACCCCGAACACTACCCGGAACACACTCCGAAGAAAGCGAGCCCCCTCCCTCGAGAAGACGGCAAACAATAGATTGTCATTTTAGACTGTGTAGTACTTTAGAAAGATAGCGAATGTTTAGATATTGAAGCTTACAGGAAACCAACACAGGCTGAGCCGTATCTAAGAGTTGACTCTCTTCGCCCATGAGAACATAAGGTGGGGGTTGTCAGTATTCAGAGAAGAATTGAATCGTGCGGCTACACTGACTGGGCCGGCATACAGACAGCAAAAAAATAAAAATAGCAGTGACGTCAGCCCAGCAGACGGATTTCACCAGTTCTCACAAAAGCTCCATCAACTTCTATCTGTCGTTTTTCTATCTGCACCCCTCACTCGCTTCTCCCTCTCTCCTGTGTGAGGAAGTAAATACCTCTAACCGCATCAATTTCGCTCCTATCTCCAGCTCTCTCCATTT